>NC_041334.1:9627980-9792980 GCF_004354835.1 Perca flavescens
ATGTTTTTATTTGTTGGCTGCCACATGGAGGCGGGATTTTATTTTTTTGTACTTTTAAATAAATTACAAATCTGTGTGTGTGTGTGTGTGTGTGTGTGTGTGTGTGTGTGTGTGATTTTGTGTTTTTTGTGTGTGTTGTGTGTAAATGTGTGTGTGTGTGTGTGTGTGTGTGTGTGTGTGTGTGTGTGTGTGTGTGTGTGTGTGTGTGTGTGTGTGTGTGTGTGTGTGTGTGTGTGAAGGTGTTATTGGAGCAGGATATCTTCCACTGTTCCCTGATGGCATGTTGTCTGGAGGTGGTATTGTTCTCCTACAGCTCCCAGAGAACCTTCCCCTGGATCATCAACATCTTCAAGCTGACCCCATTCTACTTTTTTAAGGTCACACACACACACACACACTCAAAAACATACATACTTTTACATCTTTAAACTGCTGATGGAGTCATTTCACTGACCCTCCTCATTGTGCCACCTGAAACCAAGCTGTATCTGTTTGCCTCCATTAACGGAATAATTAGTATATGAATATAAGTGGATTTATTGTGTGTTCAGGTGATCGAGGTGTTTATCCGCTCAGAGGAAGGCCTGTCCAGGGACATGGTGAAGCATCTGAACCTGATCGAGGAGCAGGTTCTGGAGAGCAGAGCGTGGAGCGCAGACTCTGCCCTGTGGAGCGTCTTGCAGGCTGCTGGGAACAAGGTCCCCACCGTGGAGGAGGTGGGCAGGAAACACACACACACCAGAGAAACACCACACACATATTTTTATATACAGCAGGGAAGTGCTCCAAATGTCTTGCTTCCTGTCTCTCTCCACTTATGAACTCTCTTCCCTCATCTCTCTCTAGGTGAATTTTTCCTCCAGTCTGGACTCTGGTTCTGGTTCTGCCAGCGGAGGTCAGTCCCACCTGCCTCTGGTCGCCCTCTCCCCCATCATCCACCCCCGCATCAGGGAGTTCAGATCGGGCCTGGGCAGTGCACGCAAAGGTGGGTGTTCAGCTGTTTAGCTACATGGTTTGTGGAGTAACCTATGAGCTAGGGCTGCACAATAGATCGTTTTATTTTATCATCATCGCAATATTAACTGGCCCAATAAACATATCACGAAAGGCTGCAACATATCCGTGGATTACTGCATTTTTCTTTTTTTTTTAAGATTATTTTTTGGGCTTTTCCGCCTTTAATTTTTGACAGGACAGCTAGGTGAGAAAGGGGAGAGAGAGAGGGGGTAAGACATGCAGGAAATTTGTCTCTGTTCGGATTCGAACCCTGGACCTCTGCGTCGAGGCATAAACCTCCTTAGTATATGTGCGCCTGCTCTACCCACTGAGCCAACCCGGTCACAGACTACTGCATTTTAAATGTAACTGTCATTCTTCTTCTAGCGGTGCCTTTTTTATATTCACTTCCTCCTTCAATTTGTTCAATAAGAGAAAGTTGGAAATGATTTCCTTTCATTTGTTTTAAATTCAACAAGCAATTTGTGGTCTTCTGGCAGAATATCACAAATACATATCGTGCAGCCCTACCATGAGCTATCAACTTTAATATCTTTGTTTTTTTTCCTCCAGATGTGCCTCCCTCTCCGCTGTCAGTCCATGACAGGTACAGCTCCCCGGCAGCTGGCAGCGCTAAACGCCGGCTCTTCGGCGACGACCCTCCGGCCCCGACACCAGGGGTGGCCCCCATCGGGAGCCCGATGACGTCACCGGCCAAAAGGTTGACGTACGGCTCAAGCAGCACCCTGAGGATCGGAGCTCAGGGCGCCCAGGCCACAGTCCTCAGTTTCCCACTGCAAGGTAGACCACACATGCATACGCAGGTTTACATAACTGAACACCAAGAATACAAAGGAGGTGCTGCACTACCGCTCATCAGCTGCTTGATTCTCCAATGAAACGGATCAGCTGAAACAAGTGTGTGTGTGTGTGTGTGTGTGTGTGTGTGTGTTTCCAGGTTTGAATGGCGACCGCACTATCACACTGATCCCGGTTCAGCCGTGCGACTCCTCTGGTACCATCACTGCTCAGTTCCTGCTGACCGCGTCGCCGAGCCGCACCGCCATCGCCTCTGCGGCTCCCCCAGCCTCCGACCCCCAGGCAGGCATCAGCCGGCCACGACGCACCGGCTCACTCGCTCTGTTCTTCAGGAAGGTAGGGGGATAAAGAAAAGAAAATTTGGCTTGAAAAATGAAATGATTTCAAAATTATCAAAATACTTTAATAGATTCACTTCCTTGATTGACTAATTCCACGTTAATCACACTTGCGGTTACAGTATTATGATCGGAACCAAGCACTGTATTTGCACATGTTGATTTGTTGACATTTCAAAGTACTTTTTGGTGTCAGAAACTCTGATTTTAAATGACCGTTTCATAGATCCATCTACCTTGTATGATGCAGTATTTCAGCATCCCAAAACTTCTCTGGTGCATCTTGTGATAAAAACTTGCAGCAACGTTGTCGTTCATCGCAATGAAAGATTTCTTAAAATGAGGCATTTAAAAACCCTGTCAGTGTTCAGGCCTTTACCAGCCAGTGTAGCTTTTTCTGCGAGTCCCAAAAGGTAATGTTTTTTAGACTGTACTCAAAACTTTATTTTTTTAAGACTTCTAAGACTGTGGTTTAAGATTTTCTTGTTATTATGTTTTGTACTTGTTGGGTTGGGTTAGGGGTTAGGGTTAGGGGTTAGGGTTCTTGTTATTATGTTTTGTACTTGTTGGTCATGACCCAATTACATAAATTCTGAGATTATTTCCATGTCAGGTCCTCCAGTTTGTCTGATAGAATATACACTTTTGCCATCTGTGTTGTATTCCTCCACGTGTTCCATTCTCCCGAGTGTGTCTGTCTGCAGGTGTACCACCTGGCCAGTGTACGTCTGAGGGATCTGTGTGTGAAGTTGGACATCTCGTCGGAGCTGCGAGGGAAAATTTGGACGTGTTTTGAGCACGCTCTGGTCCACTGCACGGGTCTGATGCGGGACAGACACATTGACCAGCTGCTGCTCTGCAGCGTCTACATCGTATCCAAAGTGAGAACGCTTCAGATTGAATTAATAACCTATGCGAGGCAACATTGTTGCCTCACAGGCAAATGTGCTTATGGCAGCTTAACAAGATTTTAATTTCTGAATGAATATGTTGTTGAGGGAAATGTGTTTTCAGGCAGCTTCCCTGAACACGGTTTCTGTGTTCTCTGTGCAGAAACCCTGACTGTAATTACGGACCTGCCAGAGCAAAAAAAACACTTTATTCACAGAATCCTTGACACGTTTCCACCTCTACCACAAACGGTAGATTACAGCGTTGCACAGAGATGTATCTATGCATTAAATATATTATTTTATATATCATTGCTGTCGGGTGAAAACCTTATGTCCATAACTAGGGATCCAAAACAAGGCCGATACCGTTTATTAGTAGTTAATAAAACTGACCTTTGGAACCAATATGCATTTACAGTAACAATGGAAAGCCAAAATGTTTTGGGCTTTTTCCCTTTCCTTTATTGTGTCCTATATCTTTTTTTGTGCATTTTATAGGTTTACAAAGTGAAAAAGCCCAAAGTCCACCCCAAAGGCACTTACCATCTCCAACAGAAAACACTGTTCACAAACTGCTCCAAACAGCTCTATTGTAGTCCAGCCTTTACTTCAGAGACAAAGGTGCATCACAAAGGGTTGGCTCAGCAGTGGGTAGAGCAGGCGCACATATACTGAGAGGTTAATGCCTCGACGCAGAGGTCCAGGGTTCGAATCCGACCTGTGACGATTTCCTGCAGGTCTTCCTCTTATCTCTCACCTAGCTGTCCTGTCAAATTAAAGGAAAAGCATAATTCAAACCGATGTGTCGCATTCGGCAACATACAGCTGAAGAAGCTGACAAAGATATGTAAAATCTCTCTCTCTCTCTCTCTCTCTCTCTCTCTCTCTGTCTCTGTCTCTCTCTCTCTCTCTCTCTCTCTCTCTCTCTCTCTCTCTCTCTCTCTCTCTCTCTCTCTCTCTCTCTCTCTGTGTGTGTGTGTGCACTGAGCTCCACCTGATCTAAGAACAGTGACGCCGATATCAACGGAGTATTGATTGGTCAGTAGGCGGTGCTTTTACACCGGTTCATCTCTGATCATAACCTGCCCCCGAGCAGGTTATGATCAGGTTGCGTATTACATCTCACGCACACGCAGAACGTACGCTCAAGTCGGTGTCGCTTCGCTGTGTTCCGAGGCACTTTTTTTGAACGCCAGGTGTAACAGGTAAACACCCTGGTTGTAATTCCTGTGATTTCTGTTCCTTCCTTGCAGATCACCAAAGAGACGCACACCTTCCACGACATCATGAAGTGTTATCGCAGCCAACCACAGGCCAGCAGCCATGTAAGAGACGCACGCATGCACACAATTTACAAGCCACTAAAAAACATCATAAAACAACAAAACTGACAATAATATAAACTATTTATGTGGTGCGTTCGTATTATAATTACCAAGTGCTGAGACAAAAACAGATTGTGATAAAAACGTACAATTAGTAGTAAAAAGTTGGTACTAATGGTATTGATTTAGTTTCTACCAATGAACTAACCCTGTGATCACGACATCGTCGTAAAGAAGTGCAACGATGTTTGAGTTGTGATTGGCTCGCTATAGAAAGTTTGTTTTTCGACTAGATGGAAAAACTACACAGAAATACTTTTAAAGAAAGTCAGACTTGTAAAAGGATTTTATTAGTGGAAGCTTACTGTGTGTGTGTTTGTGTGTGTAGGTGTACCGCAGTGTGTTACTGCGTCATACTCCCACGGAGCAGGTAACCGATGAGAACATGGAGGTGGATCCTGTTTCTGGCGGCGAATGTAAGTTCTCAGATACAAATGCTTCATAAACACACTGACTATTAGGATGTTGGCCTGTGGGCAACTTAAAGTAGCAATAATTAGTAATTGAATTATTTTTATTTGTATGATCTAATGCAAAGATAATTGTTCTTCTTTCCTGTCCCATTCATCATCAAGCAGCCGCTCAGTTTTACGTTGAATGTGTCCTTCAAATATTCAATTAACTTTAATGTCAGATTAAGAAAAGCAGCACTTTCTCCCGTTTGAGGAACCTGCAACCACAAAGTTTGGGCTTTTTTTTTTTTTTTTTTTTCTGAAAAGTGACTTAAACGATGAATCGGTTATTAAAATAGTTGCAGATGAACTTTCATTCGATTGATTAACTGACTAATGATCAGAAAACCCAACAGGATTCATCTAATGATGACATCCTGACATCAGAGCGGCTGGTGCCTACAAATGCTTGGCTTTTTCTTTTTTTGATAAATCACTAAAAACAATTGATCCGTGTGTGTCAACAGCTGCAGAGAAACCCAACCCGGTCTCAGGAGAAGCAAACCCGGACCAATCGGGGGAGGAGGAGCGTGGTGACCTCATCCAGTTCTACAACAACGTCTTCGTCCTGAAGATGAAAAGCTTCGCGCTGCGTTACGCCACCCACGATAACCGGGTACGACAGGATAACCTGCAGGAATCTGTTCGGTATAATACAATTAGCGCAGTCCACTTAACAAACGCTTACATAATGTGTGTGTGTGTGTGTGTGTGTGTGTGTGTGTGTGTGTGTGTGTGTGTGTGTGTGTGTGTGTGTGTGTGTGTGTGTGTGTGTGTGTGTGTGTGTGTGTGTGTGTGTGTGTGTGTGTGTGTGTGTGATCCTCCAGGCGGACGCTCCTCCTCTCTCTCCGTTCCCATCGGTTCGGGCTCAGCCTCTCTCTCCTCGTCGGGTTTCTCAGAGACACTCGCTGTACGTTTCTCCTCACAAGAACTCTGCAGGCTGCCTCACACCAAACTCCTACACCTACAGGATTAACAGCAGCCCGTCCAAGGCAAGGACACACACACACACACAAAAGACTTTTTCTTAAAATTATGTTTTTGGGTGGATTTGTATGATACGTTGACATTTCAAACACACAGCTGACTCTATTCTCCTGCAAGTTATGTTGTCTAAAGGCCGTATATGTAATTATCCTGAATAGAGAAATATAGCATTTGGATTATTAAATTGAGCTGCAGGCTTCATGTATGCTTGACTGGTTAGAAATTAGAGTTTCTCTTCTCTAACAGAAATCTGTAGCAGACAAACACCTGTAGGGAGTGTGGCAGTGTGGCGTTTCTTTTACTGAACGGAATACTTCACCTGCAAAATGATCATTTGTATATCAATTACTAGGGTTGGGTACCGTTTTTTTTTTTCTCGATACCAGTGCTAAAACGATACTTTTAAAACGGTAAAAAATAAGGTATTTTACAATAACTTTGAATGCACCACGAGGCTTACTAGTTTCAAGTGAACGCTCAAGTGTGTCTGTGCGGTTTTTCCGACAAAGGCACACTGCTCTACGTCCTGCTGTTGGAATCCTCTACAGTGAAATACAGACACACTTTTACACCGTTTAGCTGTGTTTAATCGAGCTGCTAGCTAACGGTAGGCTAACGTTACCTGCTGTCAAGTTCAATTCAATTTTATTTATAGTATCAAATCATAACAGAGTTATCTGGAGACACTTTACAGATAAAGTGGGTCTAGACCACAATCTATAATTTACAAAGCCCCAACAATTCCAGTAATTCCCTCAAGAGCAAGCATTAGCAGTAGCTATTGCGACAGTGGCGAGGAAAAACTCCCTTTTAGGAAGAAACCTCGGCAGACCCAGACTCTTAGTAGGCGGTGTCTGACGGGGCTGGTTGGGGGTGTGATGAACAGTGGCGATAATAGTCACATTAAAGATAGTGGAACAGTGACTTAGTAGTCGTTGTAGTTCATGTCACAGCAGGACGTTGCGTCACGTGCAGCGATGCTTCTGTTGCCTCTAACGTCTGGTTCGGAGCATCAGAGAGCAGCGCAGAAGGCATTTAATTGGCACCGAAATCTGCGTTGCTATTCGGTTCGGTAGATACCGGTTCTTTAGATACCCCGGTGCTAATACAGCACCGGTGTTCGGTACCCTGCGTTGCCATGAAATCGTGAAGAAAACGTTGTGTTTGTTGCAAGCCTCCACGTCGAACAAAGAATCCAACAACAGAAAATTCTTGATGAATTAAAGTGATAGGAGGCCGCAGTTAACAACAGCAAAACTATATCAAAACGTGTTTACCAGTGTTGGTCATCTTACTTTTAAAAAAGTAATTAGTTACAGTTACAAATTACAAATTACTTCTCCCAAAAAGTAATTGAGTTAGTAACTCACTTACCAGATTGTAAAAGTAATTAGTTACTCAGCAAAGTAACTGTGACATTATTTTTTTATGTTCTATAACGCTGTTACGTTCTATAACATCTTTAACGTCAAATATGTTTATATTAACTGATTGAAGAATAAAAACACTATATACAGTATCACCTGTTGCTGAAGCGAAAAATCGAGCGTTGCTTGTTTTGTGAGTGGCTCTGTATCCTTCGCTGGAGCTCACGCTAGCAGCATTTGGGCGCGGGCTTGGGTTAGCAGCAGCAACAAGTGTCCTGTTAGCATGTGTTGATGTGAGGTGCTCCATAAGATTGGAGATGCTTGAGGCAGACGTGGATAAAGTCAGCCAATCATCATCGCACCTCGCACTTGATTCAACCAAGTAACACCGGCGCTTTACATTCTCAGTAACGATAACGGCGTTGCAACGATGGGAAAAGTAATTAATTAGATTACTCCGTTACTGAAAAAATAACGCCGTTAGTAACGCCATTACTCCCAACACTGGTGTTTACAAACTCCCATAACTCTCATAAAAGTCTAGTCATCCATGCATCGCATGCATTTTTGCTAAACCTTACTAGTGTTGTGAATAGGAAGGTTTCAGCGAAGGTGCATGTGTTCTCACATGATAGAACTGAATTCGTCCGGAGAGAAATTTTTCTGTTGCCGTTCAGAGTAAGAGAGTGACGATATAAAATATCAATAAGGCGCTTATCCAAAATATGCACAATTAATAAAATCTCTCTCTTTCTGCTTCTTCCTCCTCTTGTCTGGTCCATCCAGGAGTTATCCGACATCAACCGGATGATCCGGCAAGGCTCTGGAGGCCGGAAGAGGGCCTTCAACATGGAGGGCGACGTGATGATGTCATCGGCGTGCGACTCCCCCAGTAAGAGGGCGTGTCCGGAGAACGGCAGCAGTCCCGACGTGCTATTGAAGAGACTGCAGGACGTCGTGTCCGAGCGCCAGAGTCACTGACGGGCCCGACAGGCGCCGAAACACGTAAAAAACCCATTAAAGTAATGAATTAACTTTCATTACAGAACTGTTCCTCACTTTCAAAAGCTAAACGTTAATGACGAATACGAGACATCAAGAGTTTTTTTTTTTTTCATCACTGATGTCCCTTAAAAATTGTGACCTTTTTTAAAATATATTATGACCTGAGGGTCATAGAGCCGGAGCAGCACATAATGGCACAAATCATGCCATTTAGTTTTATCCAAACAATCCCACTTCTGGTGCCACAATCGCCCCAAAAAAACTTTGATACCAATAATAATATCTAGAATGTGATATATGGGCCACATCAGGAATCGGAACACACAATCACTGGCAGCCTTCACTTGTTTGACTATTTCACTCTGTAGTTCTGTCAAGTAGCTCAGGTGAACTTGAGCTCAACCGTTTGAGCATCTTTAGTCACTGCTGCACCTCCTGTGGGATACATTCACCCGACGCACCCATCTCAGCGTCGCACTACTGTTGCAATATCCTGAGTGCTTGAATTCACAGGTTGCTAAACATCTGCAGCTGCCAGACGACGGCACAAGCAGCTGTTTCTCTCCAACAGGAAACCTAAAGGGTAGCTACCAATGTCTGTCTTTATTTACATGGTGCCGAAAAGTTCAAAATACCTTTTATTGTCCTGAATATAAGATAATCCCAACACCTGTTGCTGGGAAATACCTTTTTGAAGATCTGGAAGTTTTCACGTTAGTCCAAGAAGAAGCGAGTCCTCGCGTTTGAAGTCTTTTTTTCTCTTGTGAAAGTAAAATATGAAATACTTAAAAGATGTAAATCACACATTTTGTGAATCTTTTCTATCGGTGTCTTCTCACTCTCTGCTGTCACTCTCCGGGCCGTCTGGAGTTGTTTTCCACTGCAGTTAGTGTTTAGAAGTCTTGAGTCTCTTTGGTTTTCCGCAGTAAAGATGCCAGGAGATACTCGTGACTCGTTTTCACTCTGCAGGAAGGCATTTCTTTCCCGATGAACTGTGCCAACTAAACACTTTTTTTAGGACTAACTCTGACAAATTTGAAAAAACTATCTAGTCGAGCAACATTAAGGCTCCAAACAAGCCATAATTCACCCATCTGCAGTAGTCGGAGTTACTCTGTAGGTTTAAGGAGAAGATCTGCTCCTGTGAATTACATCAATGTTTAGTCCTCCTTATATAATACAACCCTTTTTCATCTGTCATTTTCAGAAAAAAAAAAATAGGTTGTCTTTTATTCGGGCCGATACGGTATACAACTTTTCTCTTTTATGAATCAGGTATTTCACAGCGGTACACAAAGAAGTGAACACTCTTTCAATCAGTTTATTGTGAGCTCTGAGTCAGACAACCTTCAGCGGGACGTTTCATTTTTCCTAATCATTTTACTTGCCGTGACAACAGCGAGTAAATCAAACCTCTCACCCTGGCCTGGTGTTTGGTTTTTTTTTCTGCTCACACAAATAAAAATATACAAGTAGTGGAAAAAGAGAGTTTACCGGAGGTTGATCTTCAGATATTGGGGACAGAAAAGCCTGAAGTTGGTTTGATTGTCATTCACATACAGAAGCTGCAGCCCGTCATCCTTCACGTCAGCTCAAATTATATTTAAAAAAAATGTCAGTGATTTAAACTTGTGTAAATGGTTGTTAAACAGGATGTGATAAATCACGCTCTATTGTACATTCTCTAGTATCAAACCCGTCTTCCAGTATAACTGCACAGGCTGAGGGAAAATGATTCTTTTAACATTTAGTTTTACCATCTCCTTTAATCATCTTCCCGTTTGTGGTTATAAAACATTTAATGTTGTACAATGCTGTAAAAAAAAAAATTGTTTGTGTACCTTGAGTGTGTAGTATCTACACTTGATGTTTTATTGAATTTAATCTAATGCTTTATTATGTACTGTTCTGTTCACACCTGGTTCGCTACAAGCACACAAGGAAAGCACATGGTAAAAAAACAACTAACCACTTGTAAAAATGCAAATTAACAGTTAAAAAAATACAATTATGAACATGAATCTGTAACCAGGGAACAAATTTGTGTCACTTTAGTGCTTTTCTGAACTCCGTTCAACACACTAATTTGTATTTTTCTACAGACAGTCAAAGGTTTTGTACAATAAAATGTACTTGTGTTCATTCATCTGACTTCTTATCGTTTCTTTTGACTTCCTCATTTCGGCACACTTATCTCTAAATTGTAAATTTTTTTTTTCTTTTTCTGAATGTTGTTTCAAAACCCCGTTTTCAAAGTTTATTCCTAATCTTGGAAACATGATGTGATCGAAAGCTCCAGAAAAGACACTAAATGGACTTTGCTTTCTCAACTTTGTATATTTAAAAAAAAAAAGTACCATTTTCGTTGCCTAAAATTAGTCATGTTTCAAATGAAATTGTTTTATGAATGTATTCTTAGAGCGTATAGGCAATCGAACTGACCAATCGGGGTCTGAAAGGCACCTAATCAGTCTGCAGGACACACCAGCCGTGGGTGGCTTCTATCCAGCTCATGGGGGTCTAGTTCATAACCACTGGAGGACGCTGAAACCATAGCATGGGACCCTACTTATCAAAGAATGTGAATCTACAACCATGCATAATAAGTGATTCATAGTGAGTGCAGATATGTCAAATCCTGAAAATACCCAACAGATACTAACGAACAATCATTTTCAATAAAATGAAAAATAAATAGGTCAATGCCCCAAAATGTATAAAACCAGCAGCACATGCTATCAATGAACTCAATTAAGAAATAAATGTAAATAAGTAAAATGGGAGTCTCTTTGTCTTCAAAAAAACTACAGTCTGATTATAAAATACCCAGCATTTTAATTTTAAACATTAACTTTAACAAAGTAGGCTTTGATAGGTAGTTAGTAGGTGTTATGATGAAACTGGAACTTATTATGAAATTGTTATTGTCCTCACTGACTGAAGAAATGTTTTACTTCGTACGTATGAATTATTTATTTCGGAGTTATTTCTTGTAGTTCTAAAGCTGATATTATACAAAAGTAATAATTCCATCCACTAAAGTATTCCACTCACTTTATAGCTTATTCATTTGTTTAAGCATTGTAATATGTTTAACATACTGCATGTATAGCATATATACTTTTTTTTTTTTTTTTTGGGTCCAAATTCAGACTAGATTAACATACGCCTAATTTTAAGATGACCTGGCAAATGTTTTCTCTCCTTTAGCTCTGTTTTTAATCTCGACCAACTCCAGAGGGAAACCTCTGTCCCTCTAGCTGAGTCAGATAGCACCACCAGCGACACGTTCACATCACAAGAACTCCTCCATTGTTTGTATAAAAATAGTGATTTTTAGCAGCTTTAAACGTTGTTGCGAGGTAAATGTCTGACTGAGGTTGAGTCCTACACAACTTCAGAGGGAGGGAGAGTGACTGAGGTCCCATACATTATGCATCCTCCTGGGCCGTGATCACCCACGTTACCACGGCAGTCCTGTCAGTTTCCATCCCCCCTGAATCTCTGAGTTCATTTCTCTCTAGACATTTTATTTGTCCTAAAATAAAATCAGGACAGTTTTTCTTTATTTATGAATCTGGCCTTCAAATACAGAACGTGGGTTACACGTTAAAATGAAAGTTCACATTTAATTCATAGTGTTTGGCCCAAAAACTAATTTTAGGTCATGTTAATAAAACCAGACTGATCTCATGAAGTGGCTAAAATCCACGAAACACGTAAAGAAACATTAAAGTAATGAATTAACTTTCATTACAGAACTGTTCCTCACTTTCAAAAGCTAAACGTTAATGACGAATACGAGACATCAAGAGTCTTTTTTTTTTTTTTTTTATCACTGATGTCCCTTAAAAATTGTGACCTTTTTTTAAATATATTATGACCTGAGGGTCATAGAACCGGAGCAGCACATAAGGTTGGTCGGGGTGGAGAATGGGTAAAATGCCGGATTTTCACCCAGGAGAGTGGGGATCGCGTCCTGTGTGTGACGTTTCCTTTCCCCATTTGTTCTTTTCCTAGTTCTTCTTTTCCTAAACCCAACTGTTTGTTCTTTACCTAAACCCAACCGTAGCTTTATTCTTTTCCTGAAGCCAACCGGTTGTTCCTTTCTTAAACCCAACCCGCGTGTGACATTTTCGAAACCCAGCCTCCCGATAACACGTAGCCTCCGATAACTCGTAGTCTCGCTTTAACACGCCACGTGGCTTTAGAAAGTGGCGTGTGTGTTTCCGTTGTGACGTTGCAGACTGCCGTCCGCTGTATACAGCGTAGACATACACGCGTATAGCTCAAAATGCGTACAGATAACACGCCACTTGGCTTTAGGAAAGTGGCGTGTATATTTATGCAAAGTCATGATATCACGTTGATAAAATAGGTGTGGCCATTTTGAGACTCTTTACCTAACATCGGGACTGGACTAAAGTACCTGTACTTCTATTGTAAATGTGGTGTTTCCTCCCTGTTTTGTGTGAGTGGGACGTCAGTCGAGCTCCCATTGGTTACCATGGCGATACACCTCTTTCAACACATTCAGTGAATAAAAGTAATGCGTCCCTTTTGAGATGACTCACTCAGGGACGAGACATGTGGAGGTGTAAAGTCTTTCTTCTCAGGCCGTTGATGAATACCAAAGAGATAATCAGACTTCACCAGTGGCCTTATTACGGTATTATTCTGCTGTTTAAAAGAAACCCAGTGGTTCCCAACATGAGGTTTGGGGACTTACGGGGGTCTTTTTTAGGGAGCACCAGAGTGAGATGACATGAGTAAAATATGTAATAATTAAACCTAATAACCATTTAATTCAGGAAACGTGGCATATTGTGAAAATTAGGCTGTTCTCACGAACCATTCATATATATTGCTATGAAAAGTATGTTTTTTAAAAGTATGTTTTTCACGTATTTATCACTGTATGCATCACATTGACTGCTGCTGTATAAGACCATGAGGATCTGCGTAGGGAGACGGTAGGGGTTGATGGGTGGGTCCTAAAACATACGACTTTCACCCAGGAAACGTGTTCATGTCCTGGGAGTACTACTTAAAGTGCTCATATTTTGCTTTTTGGCTTTTCCCCTTTCCTTTACTGTGTAATATATCTATTTTGTGCACGTTATAGGTTTACAAATTGAAAAAGCCCAAAGTCCATCTCCAACAGAAAACACTGTTCACAAACTGCTCCAAACAGCTCTATTGTAGTCCAGCCTTTACTTCAGAGACAAACGTCCGTCACTTTGTAACACACGTTATAACGCTCGCCTAGCTGCTAGCGTGGCACACCCTCATTCTCTGCTTCTGACTGGCTAGTAGTCCTTACCTAGCTACTGCGCATGTGCGACTCCCAACAAAGATGGTACAGAAGAGTGAGATGCCTCACTCAGTAGCTAAAACAGAGAGCTCAACACACAGGGTGAAAAAAAGGGCTGCAGCACTGTGCAGTACAACAAAAATATGATGCTTTTTGAAAATTAAACCATGTTAACCTATTCTGGTACAACCTCTAAATACAATTATGAACCTGAAAATAAGCATAATATGAGCACTTTAAATTGTTTTAACTCACACCACAATCTTTTTTTTCATCTTAACTAGTCGTTTTGGTGCACAAAGTTAACTGTCGTTGGTCACGTTTTGTTGGCTAAACTTAACTGCAATGGCCTCTGAAACAGCCATCACCTCACGGTGCCCTGTACCCGGCTCACAGTCACCTTTTCTCGGCTAGATCGCTAAACTTTGTCATGTGACCAGTCGTCCTGTAATTTCACAGGGTATCATAGGAATTGTTGTGCATAAGTTTTTGTAAAATGTCATATGAACCCGTTGATGAGAATGCGTTGAATTAGGACATAATGGCTTTTTCTTTGACAGTCAGAGTCTTTATATACATTCACCTGTGATTTAGACTGAGAACAGTTACACTTTACTTGAAGGTATCTACATAAGAGTGACATGACACTGTCATGAGCGTGTCATAAACCTTTATGACATAACGCTTAGGTCAGTAAGTGTCAATCGTTTTTTTGTCATGACAAGTTAGGGTTAGAATTAGAGTTAGGGTTCATGTGTTCATGACAGTGTCATGTCACTCTTATGTAAATACCTTCAAGTAAAGTGTTACCCTGAGAACTATGAGTTATTTTGCAGGTGAAATGATCCTCTGAAATCCACAGGACCTTTAATTTAAAGGGACACAAATCAACATCAGTTTATTAGACATGGTAAGGAGTACATTGGTTTTAGTTTAAGTGAGATTGTAACATGTAGGACTCCTGGAAAACGATGCAGGGCCGTGCCGCAACGCAACATGATGTCATCAGGCACGGCAATGTGTTGGCCAATACATGCAATTGCACATATTACTAGTAGATGACTTTGTAACGTGAACGTTGTATTTCTGCTGTTCATCTCGGGATTGTTGCGACAAAAGCTCAAATAGTTGCATTATTTTGGCGTCTGATAAACCTTCACTTACTCAAACTGAACTTGGCTCTTGGGCTCTTGTCCATAATACTTGTAGTAATTATATCAACTGCCAATACAGTACTTTCTACGTACTTGCAGAATAGCCTCTGTACCATAGAATACCAATACCAATACCAGGATCAGTTTCCATTGGCAGAGTGACTTTAGAGGGAAGCTGTTTACATTATTGCCATCACAGAAAACTTAAGTCTGATTTAAGCTGAACAGAATTTTAAATCAGCATAGTTTTACTAAGGGTTGGGTTGTAGTGTAGCGCATAGTTTGTATCTGTGGCAGTGTTTGTACTTTGTGTTTATGCCTTTATGTCTTTGCAGTCTTATGATGCTTGTCCCTTCCTGTGGTGTGCATGTTATACAGATCCCTGAAACCTCAACTGTAATAGCAAAGAAGACACGGCGAAATCCTGCAGCAGGTTCTTAGTAATTGAACACTGTGAGGAAGAAAAGAACCCCATAATGCTTCATGAATACAATACCATCTCACCATCCTGTTAAACTGAATACAAGGGCCTGATCTAAAATTAGCCCGGCTGAGTATGGAGGCCAGCTGTGGTAGAGAAGCCTCTCAGTGGTTTCTCTGTGCCGCCACACTTCCTCTGACCTTACGTCTCCACGAGGTGAGAGGCTGATAATGTGCCCGAGGCTGCCGCCGTGACATGAGATTATTCAACATTTCACGCACCGCTGCCTTTTACACGGAGGATGACTTCTCGCCGACAGCCAGCGTTTCCTTCTCTTAGAGAGAGAGAGCTGTGAGATCAGTATCTGTTAGATACAGAGAAACCCTGCCAGTCTGGCATCTTTCATGTTTTCTGATTACATTTTTTGAGTTTCTACTCAACGTTTTTTTCCATTTAAACTCTCCTGTTGGTGGCTCCACACTCTAAATCAGGGGTCACCAACACGGTGCCCGAGGGCACCAGGTAGCCCCCAAGGACCACATGAGTAGCCCTCAGACCTGTTCTAAAAATGGAAATTGAATATTGATATTATCTGTTTCCCACCTTGTTAAGTCATTGTTGATAATTATTGATAATGAGAAATCATTAACAGGATCAGTGTCTTCACATAGATGAGCATCCATAATCATTAATAACCATATATAACGAAAGGAAAACTGAGCAAATTTGTTATTTCAGAAGAGTGTATCAAACTGGTAGCCCTTCGTATGACTCAATACCCATGAAGTAGCTCTCAGTTCCAAAAAGGTTGGTGATCCCTGCTCTAAATGTTTGTTCGGGGCCCCCAGGTCTTTCCACTGCACGCAAGCCATCCGTCTAACAGCAAAACCTTGTGTCCCAGCGTTGGTCTAATCCTGTACACAATATTATACGTTTTGTACAAAACTTTGACTGAAAACGTTGACGATTTCCATGAAATTTGGTTCAGATATTCAAGAACTCTTGAATATAAGTCCTAATGACTTAGGTCACGTGTCAAACTCAAGGCCCGCGGGCCGAATCCGCCCCTGCGGATTTACATCCGGCCGGTATATCAATTTGGGTTCACAATAGATTTTTGCCTGCCTAGTTGTGCACCAAACCAAAAACACAGGAAAGTGTTTTTTAAACTGCAATTACCTGACATTCAAAGCAGAATATGGCAGATTTGCCGACTGAGAATGAGAAATTTCCCTAAAAAGAGAAAGTTTTCATATTCAGGCTTTTCCCTTTGTTAGGTAGTTTTACTCTTTAATTAGTCAAACTAATCAGCTGATTACTTAACAAGATAATACAATTTTTGTGTTTTAAAATCTAGGGGTCTCGCCATCAGACAGTTAGAAAAGACGCGGGGTGACATGGTAGTCTATATCAACGCCGTTTCATTTCCAGGATTGTTCAGGTGCCTCTGGAAATTCCTCTGGATGTCACTCTTTTTAGGCCGGATGTCCGTTACCTTCCTCTTTCTTTGTGTTGGCATTCTAAACTGCGGTGGATTTGTGAGGACTATGGTTAACTGCTCCTCAGATCTCTGCAGGGTAAATCCAGACAGCTAGCTAGACTCGAGTTGCACAATTAAGACTACTTTTGAACGTACACGTTCCACCAAAACAAGTTCCTTCCTGAGGTTATTTTGCACGTTTTTCTCCCATCCCAGAATGCTGTGTGGACTAGCCAGACCCTCCGCAGCGCTGTGGAGGAAGGTCTGGCATTGCAAGACCAGTGATGTGGTGACGTAGCGTGGGATCATGGGAGTTGTTGTCGTCTTCAGTACCATTGTCGTCATTGCAGTCAGCTTTCTTCCGATTAGGATTCCTTTAGTGTTCACAGTTCAAGAGGTTATTATCCGCAGAGGTTTCCTCATCTCCAAAACTATTAGCCTGGGAAAACCCTGACAAACCTCCAGCAAATTTGAGATTTGCTCTGCAAGTCAGACTGGCCTAGAGCCCATTCAAGCCCATTTCCAATTTTTCCAAATCGAGGCGCCAATCACAACCGTTGAGGCGGGCTTTACACAATGACGATAGTGCAGCGACAGCGAGCAGCTTTTTGTTTACATTCAACATGACGGTCACCGAAGCGCAGCAACCCGTTGATGCTGCTGTCGCTGCTACATCACCCGGATCGTTGGTCTGATTGGTTGAAGGACTATTCAATTGCACCCAGAGGCATTTGAGCGCCGTCCTTTGGAAATGGGCTGCGAATGAAGCTTGCCCAGTGTGTCTCAAATCGCACACTTCTGTACTTATACTAACTATTTGAGTACACTCAAAATGTCACAGAAGAAGAAGGAGGAGGACTGTCACTTCCGGTAAGTACATAAGGCAGTGCGCGATTTGAGACAACACTCCCCCGTCAAATTTTACGCACTATGCAAGTAAGTACATAGTGTACGAAGTGCACTTCCCTTAGTGCACTACGGGAAGTGCGCGATTTGAGACACACTGGCCCAATCCCAAAGTGAGCCCTGAGGACTAAGGACTAAAGACTCACAGACTTAATTGATCTCAGGTGCTAAGTGAGTGAGTGTGTGAGGCTCAAATAGGTATAAATGGGATTGGGACAGCACTTCACACGAGATCACATGTTACCTTGGCGACGTTTAATAAAAAAGATGTTGCTGACACTTGCTGGTTTGGGAATTTTCATTTTAAGTTTGTTGCTTTCCACACGGCCAAGGCACCGGAGACGGCGGCGTGATTCCACATTATTTCAAGCTCTTGTTTTACAAGCTGGAAAACAGGTTGGTCTGTTCCGTGGCCGTGTGTCATGCTGTTGTTTACCTTTGTAATTTCCGGATTTCCATACGGTCTCCGCGGTAAACGTCACAACGCTTTGAACTGTGGGTAATTCCCTTTGGTGAAGTCTGCATCAATGCAGACTCACGGAAAGGGCTCGGTAAGTGTGTACTCAAACCCTCACGCCCTTTGAAATTCGACATTGGGACAACCCTAAGTCCTTACGAATTTCGCGAGAACGCGCACCAAAGTCCGTGAGTCTGTGAGTCCGGACTTTGGGATTGGGCCAATGCCACTCTCAGTTACAACTGACCCTTGTCTGGTGTCAACCAGGCTACAAAACTAACAGACCTGCCGATAAAAACCAGTTAAACACTACATAAAACGGTTTCAGTTTTTTTTTTCTCTTCAGTTCTGTCCAGCTCGTCAGCAGAGGGGTTATGAGCCGAGCTGTCACTTACTGTACATTTGCTCAGCTTGATAACTTTAGATCCAGACATCTGATGACTTTAATCCTTCATCCGGGTTAAATATATACAGTAGTTAAAAAGAACCAAGGTCTCAAAAGTGTATACTAAAAATGTGGCTTAAAACTGGATAAAAAGTCCATTTATGACAGCTTCAGGCAGACAAGCACAACGCTGACGCATAGAGGGGATATGACGCCATTAACAGGAGACCAAACGCAATGGACCGTTACCTTGAATAAAAGTACAGATTTCTCTGGAAACATTTGGGATAAGGTAAGTACACAACTCAACAGCATATAGCACATAGGTCTAGTTGCTTTTAGACGTTTTAATGCAGAAAAGTTACATCTTTAAATGATTTAGGCCTACACAGAGACTATCTGATCAATTCTATGATGGATTTCTCTCCGTATGACTTTTGTTAAACATTGTTTGGTACCTATAACAACATGTCCATGCTGCTGCACTAGGTATGTGTTGCCATGGTAACATGCATGGTTTCTTCTTTTACACACACCAAGACGGAGCAGGTTTTTTTTCTGAATGTCCCAAAAATCTTACTTAAATTTTTTTCGCTGTGAGATTAAACAACCAAAATCACTACCCTTCATGTTATTATGTGGAGTTCAAAGCAGTAGGCCTGCTGTATATGTTGATTTGTTTATTTTAAAGGGACATTTTCTCTGTGTTTCACAGGATGTTGTTCATTCAAACCTTTGGCCAGATGTTATTTCTGTTGATATCAGAGGGATGTCCGCTGTCTTCATCCCAGCTGTTTCCTAGGTTGAACTGAACAGTTAAACGTTTTACCTGCAAAATAGATTTGACAAGACAAAAGAAAATGTCACACTTTGTGGTAATTTAACTATTCGTTATCTCATGGTAGTTAGCAGTGGTGGAGTGTAACTAGTTATTTACTCAAGTAGGCCTACTTGAATGAGTGCAGTTTTGAAATACTTTAAGTAAATATTCCATTTTATGCTACTTTATGCTTCTATTACATCTCAGAGCGAAATACTGTACATTTTACTCCACTACATTTATCTGAGACTCAAAGTTACTTTTTATTTTTTCCAAAAAAAAAAAAAATTATGTTATGTTATGCTTATATAATATAA
The DNA here is from genome assembly GCF_004354835.1 of Perca flavescens. NCBI lineage: Eukaryota > Metazoa > Chordata > Actinopteri > Perciformes > Percidae > Perca > Perca flavescens. Next base: position 9,647,477 of record NC_041334.1, read on the forward strand.
TGCAGTATTATACTGCTCGTCTACAAAGAACCTAAAACATGGCTCCACATTGACCAACTACAACATTAATATAGGCCTACTTTGACATCAATATGTTAGTGATAAAAACAGAATAAATGAGAAAAAAGCAACACATAGACTTATATACAAATTATTATACATAGGCTATAGAGAACGTTTGGTTTACACCCTGTGTTTTGTTGCAGCACTCACCAGCATTCTCAGATCCCACATTCATAAGCCTTCATAGTTATTTGGAGCCATAACAAAATTAGGAAGTGTAGTCAAAAAGTCGTCCTTTTTTTATTCTTTATTATAGCATATTTGCACTTTCCACAACCCTGGCTCTGTTCCAGACAGATATTACTTTAAGTTTTATCTTCTGATTAATTGATGTCACACTTGCATTGCACATTGTATTTATTGTTTAATATTCCCCACCACACCTCTCTCCACCAGCTCTCCGGATACCAGCAGAGAGAACCACAGGCTGCTTTTGCGCATGGTCAGTCTTACCTCGGTCCTCCCTCCCTCCCTCCCTTCCTCCCTCTCTCTCCGTCTCACTGCATCCTCCTCACACATGATCCGGCAGCATCCATCTCTCCGGATGCGTCTTGATTCCCGCCTCTCCGCGGCATCAGCACCAGGTAAGACCCCGCGCTGTCATCCCGATCACTTTACGCGAACACCTCTGATGGATAGGCTATCCCTGCAGATGATCGATGCTATCCGCGATGATTATTCGGATACAGCTCAGGGGAGCGGGCTGGATGCTGCCTATAGCCTTGTTACCGAATCCATCCCCGGTGTTTCCCTCCGGAGAGTAGGCTAATCGGCTCGGTTGCATAATTTCAGTCCGAATTAGACCCCCCCCCCCCCCACTTTGACCCGGACTCTCCCTCCCCTCTCGGTCTGTGTTGTCTGCCGTTAGATCGGGATAATGATACGTGTCAGTCGGTGTGGTGCTTATCAGTCCCGGTTGATAATATCTCTTTCTCACACACACACACACACACACACACACACACACACAGGTCCATGTTTTGGGCTGTTTGGCGCATGACAAGGTCACGGTGGTATCGGCCGGACAGCTTGCCCATGGGCACTCAGGCTGTGTTCCTCTGCGGGCCACGGGGCTTGATGTGCTGATAAATGGTAACTGTGTCAGTGGGCTACTTTAGCCTGGAGCTCCCTGGAGATTAACCGGCTGTAGAAACAAACAATGTTTTCCGGGAGGGTAAATTAAACAAAACAGATTTTTTGGGGGGGATGAAATAAAACCTCAGGGTAGATTAAATTATAGACCATAGTAAAGGATAACAGTGTCAGGAGGATATATTATAGTCATATAATGCAGCTTTAATTCTTCTTTAATATTCACTCAGGCTTCTGACTGTGTAGGGTGAAACCGCTGTTTGAACACAGATAGGCGGCTGAAATGCGCGTGCACGAGGTTCACACCCTTCTCATGTGTTAACATTCACAGACTCAGTTCATTTTGTTATGAAATATTTAAAGGAACTCACTAAATGCATGTTTTTAAAGTGTTGATGAGATGTAACATCTGTCTCACTGTTACCTCTGTGTGTGTGTGTGTGTGTGTGTGTGTGTGTGTGTGTGTGTGTGTGTGTGTGTGTGTGTGTGTGCGCGTGTTAATATGGAAAAACCAGGCCTGTAGGACAAACCTCTGTGGTGCAGAACTGCTTATTAAAATAAAAGACTAACATAAAAAAAAAACTCCTGCAGATCTCAAGTTAAAATATCTATTGGAATTGGAAACAGAGTGTAGGCCTACTTGTGCTGGCTACTTAAAGTAGGCTATCAAAAGTAAAAGTACTCACTATGCAAAAGTGTCCCATTCAGAGTGGTTTAAAAAAAAAAAAAGAATATTACTGTTCTATTAATGCTGTCAAGATGGTACGATGAATATTTTATAAAGTAATGATATGTTAGCCTATTAATTAATTATTAAAGGAGTGATAGAATGATTAGGGTATTTCACACTGTTCCTTAAGGTTTCCTAATAGGGTATGTAACATTGGTTGGGCTGAAAATTGCCCGAATGCTATTTTATGGGCCCATAACAACCCTGTGAATATGGCCCTATTTGTAACAAGAGCTTTTCTTCCAAATATGGTATGCTCATGAATATTTAGATGAGCTGCGCGCTGATTGGCTTGAGCGAACCACATACAAACACATTGGAGACGAGACAACAGGTCTCATATTTCAGACACTGCAAAGTTATACATTGTTTGTATACTATTTCGTTATTAAATTCACTTCTGAGACTTTTTTACGTGAGAAATCAACTATATAATGCTCAAATATGGGCCGTTTTACGAAGATTTATGGCTAATTGCAAATCTGGTAAGACGTGTTTAGCAGCTCCACACAGTCTGACGAGAAAGCGGCAACCTCCATACCCAGTGAAAGTCACCGTTTCTCGGTTACTGGACTACCGGGGCTCCTTGGAGCTCCGTGGAACTGGCCGGCTGCCAGCTGCCGGCATAACTAGAGTATATTTACAGTTTGAATTTCGTCACGCCACTTATATTCCAGCTACCCAAAGGTCGTACAAAGCTAACAATTGTGTCCGATTTCAATTAATGCATTTTTGTGAACATGAGGGGTTTCGTTAGCTGCTAGCTAGTCCCTTCAATCCTATGTGTACAGATTGCGGCTAGTTAGCTACCCTTTCGGCATAACTATCGTATATTTACAGTTTGAATTTCATCATGACATGTATATCACAGCTCCTTAAGGTCTTAACAAAGCTAACACTTTTGTCCGATTTCAATTTAAGGCATTTTTGTGAATTTGAGAGGTCTCCTTAGGAGGAGCTGCTAGCTAGGCTATGTGTCCCATTTAATCCTATGGGAAAAGATTGTTGCTACACTTTCGACTTTCACATTTTTGTGAATTTTAGACGTCTTGTTAGGAGAAGGCAAGCTAGCTCTCATTGATAGAGCTCCATCCAGCTCACTCGCAGACAAGAGGCGTTTATTTCCACGAGCGTTTGTTTAAATAACTAAACACACATATACATTATAAGATTAACTGGAACCTGTGGTAAGAGATTGCTGGCGTAACAAGCTCGCTGACCACGCTCTCACTCACTCGCACAGACCGGCCATTTATCAGGAAGAGGGGAGCTGGAGGCCCTGGAGCTCTGTCAGGGCAGCGGCGTTTGGTAGTCCACTAACCCGGAAACGGTGACTTTGCACGGGTATCGAGTACCATGGGCTGCCAGCCGTGATGGAGCTCCATCTAGCTCACAGCAGGATGGTTTAGTCATACATTTTCATAAAACGGCCCATATTTGACCTCTACATAGTTGATTTCTCGCATAAAAAAGTCTCAGAAGTGAATTTAGTGGTAAAATAGCAGATGAACAATGTATACAGTTTCTGAGATCTGCGCGACCTATTCAGAAGACTACCTGATCTCAGATCAGTGGTGTAGCCTTAGCCTATATAAATGTTGGGGCGTGATAAAGATAGAGACGAGAGCCAAATGAGGAGGAGCCACCGAGTTGACGGTTAGTTGAGATTTGCCCGTTTTCAGAGGCAGTTTCAAATTGTGAGATTTGCAGAGGAAAGAGGTGTCAGTGGGATTTTGAGGTTCTTTGTATGTCCTATTTACCCACCAAACGCGTTATTCAACTATGACAAGGTAAAATCGGTTTTGCATTCTATCACCCCTTTAATTATTAATCTTGATATGAAAACTATAGGCTAGCTTTAGAATAAATGTAGTACAATATTTTAAAGTAAACCATTGTAAAATAGATAGAAAGATAGCCTAATACCATTAATAGGCCACAAATAATACTAATAACTTTGTGTATTGCATCACATTTCATACACAAAATACAGATATGGCAATGGCTGCATATAAAATATCAGGCTGCAGATCACTATTGTATAGATTTATACCCCAGTATATTAATATTTGAAGGGTGATGTGAGACCATAAAATGACATCAAATAACTCAGTCTGACTCATGTCCTAAGGGTAGGCTATAGCCTATTATATAAGGCTTTTACTTGGTTTTAAAAATTAAAAGTAGCCTATATTTATTTCTTTGTCCCTTCAGTCCCTTCATTATTTTGTTTCTATTCAGTGAGGATAATGCAGAGCGGAGGGATGGTGAAGACATGAGCAAATCCAACAGATTTCGATGGAGTCCTCTTTCAACGCCGTAGAGCTCCGGGAGCTGCGGGGCGGAGGAGTCCAGCGAGGCGTGTCTCCGACGCCGGCCTCAGCGCCCTGGACAGCGGCCACAGCCCGGGGCTTCGAGAACGCCTCCTACCAGCAGGACGAGGAGCACGAGCACTGCCAGCAGGGGGTGACTGAACCGCAGGGTTGTCCGCCCTCAACTTCAGACAACAGCAAGGTAAATTTGGTGTTGTTACCAGCCATTGGTTGTGTATTTAGAAGTATTTTTGTGATTTATATGTCTTCTGTCGAATTATAAAATGTTTTCCCGGGCAAACCCATCTACGAACGTTTAAATTGAAGAAGAAGAGCAGGGTGGACTGTGGAGGGACTAGCAAAGTAGCTAACGTTAGCAGTTAACTATAGCAACCTCAATATGAGCCGGTCTAAATACAGTTTCGACAAGTGAATAGCTAGTTATTTACGCTACACATTTACAATTAAAAAATTGGCCACCTCAAGCCTCAAATGTAGTTCTTTTGTAATTTAACCTCCATTTTCACATTTTAAACTGGTGGTAACCATAGCAACAACAGTATTACTGCTTTCAGTAGCTTCCTACTTCACTATTTAACAGTGATATTATTCTGCATAGAGCTCAACAATCCCGCCCACAACGGGTTCCAGAAGTAAAAATACAATGCAATTTCTCCATTGACAAATTGGAGTATAAGCCATAAAATCGATGGTAGACTTAAAACCAGCTACGACATGACTATGCCCATATAGATGCCAAAAGTTCATGGGGCACCAACCTTGTTTTGAGATAAATATATAGCATATATTTTAAAGCAACACTAAAGCACTTTTCCCGCTTTGGTCCCCCTACAGGTTAGAAGTGGAATTGTCCATTATCGCACTATGCAAGTTTGCCAGATCTGGTAGCGGATCTGTAGTTCGAATGAGACATATTGAGATATTCCGACCTGTAGGGGGACCGAAAATGGGAAAAGTGCTTTAGTGTTGCTTTAATGCTAGTAAACATTTTGAACGCATGACTTTTACCTGTAACAGCGTTTTTTTGTTTTTTTTATACTCAGTGCTATCGCTTCTTTTACTTAAAATATCTGAGTACTTCTTCCTCCACTGGAAAAGCCACAACGCAACAGCAGTCTTTCATACTAAGAAAACATGACAGCCAGTGTTGGGAAAGTTCACTTTCTACATGAACTAGTTCAATGTACAGTTCACAAATTTTAAAATGAACTAGTTCAGTTCATAGTTCATACTTTTTTTTTGAACTAAGGTCACAGTTTCAAAAATGAACTAGTTCATAGTTCTTTTTTTTCCATAGGTTGCTGCAAGCTATTATTTTTCAAAATGATTGCCAGAGCCCATATAGAACCACAGACAGCAATTATTTTATCAGTTTTAACAGTGAAACTATGCGTCAGATTTCCTCTCCATATCCAATCAGTTCAATGTGCCGTTTCAGGTTTGCTGTGAATGTGACTGAAGTGCGGATTTTCTTTTTGAAAGCCGGTGGGCAAAGTTTGCACAGAAATGTAAGATTTTTCCTATCCTCACCGAACTTTTCATAAAACTCGTTTAAACGATCATACGACGTCTTCTTGCTGCTTCATCGCCTCCACGCTGCTTTTTGTTTTGATGACGTATGCGGCGGTGCGACACTGGTGGCTGGTGTTGCCAGATTGGGTGTTTTTTCCGCTACATATTAAGGCCTGTTTATGGTGTGTTTTAGCCGGGTTTTCGCCTGGAAGGCTCTATAGAAATCTGGCACCCTATTGAACGAAGTTAAACCGAGAGAGCGTGCCGTTCACAGACACCAGAATGAACGAGTTCACAGTAACGTTCATCAGGCAGTAATACAGTACGTTCAGTTCATGTTCGCCCAAAATATGAATGAGTTCATGAACTATCGTTAAATGAACGCGTTCAGGCACAACACTGATGACAGCAAATACAAAAGAGTGCTCTCTCTCCATGACTCTGCACTGCTGCAAGCAGACCAGAATCCTGAATACAAGCTAACGCTGAATCCCAAGTTAAACAAAGCATTATGGACAGGATAAACCAGGACAGCAGCAGATTATTTAGCTAACATGTCACTGAAAAGCCTCAAGCTCTCAAGCCTCATATCGATCAAAGTCTTTACTTCCTACCAAAGTAGTGATTTACAACCAAACAGGACAACATTGAAGGTTACACAGGGAAGTCATTACATATCAGAAATTCACTTAGAGGGGGGGAAAAAAACCCGGAAGAGTTTGGTTACACAAGATTCAAGCAGAAACATTCACATCAAGAAAACATGATATGCTCGAAAGCCATCTGACATCTGGTCCTTGGCTCAATATTTACCTTTTCTGAAATAGTACTGTAGCACTTTTACATTTTAATTGTCTTTTGTCATTAATGATTCTAACAATTATTATTTACAAAGAAACCTTTTTTCTAAAGTAAGTGATTTGCATGCTTTTTTTATTCATGGCAGCGGCCTAATGAGATATTTACTTTAGCCGCTTTCCGACCGGAGTTCCTAGAACATAAAATTCCTAGAACCCTTTTTTTCTCGTGTTCCGACTGGACCAATTTGGGGATTTTTAAGTTCCTCTGGCCACAGTTCCTGTAACTCTTTCAGCTCCTAATTCAGCGTCTTTTCGCTGTTCCCTTTTCAGCACAGGCACCTAGGTCAACAAGGGTCGAGTTTCCGGTACAGATAGACCAACAACGGGACAATTTTAACAGTGTTTGCCATCTTATTCATCACTAAATTCACTTCTGACAACGTTTTAGGCGAGAAATGAACTATTTAGATTTCGAATATAGGCTGTCTTGCGCCCATTGATGCCGAATTGACAATTTGCTTCAAAGTTTTCGGAGTTGAGAAGCTCCATGAAGTGAGGCGCCTGCCCCGGCCGCTAGCTCATCCCTTGGACAGTCATGCTCAGAGACCTTAAAGAGCCCCTATTATGCTCCTTTACAGCGTCATGTTTGTACTATTGGGGGTCTACTAGAATAGGTTTACATGCTTTATGTTCAAAAACATATTACGTTTCTCACACTGCCCATTGCTGTAGCTCCTCTGCCTGACACACTCTGGCCGCAACCCTTATTTCATAGCTCCTCGACTCCTCGGTCCTCAGCTGAACCGGAAGTTGTGCAGTCCCTCCTCGGTGAAGGCTTTCTCAAAGCTCTCATTTCTGCAGCTGAAGGAGTATGCTAACTCCGCCCATACAGCTGACGAATTCATGTGACGCTTCAGAGGAAAGGACGTCTCATCCTTCTAAAACGCAATTTCTCATCGCCTCTCTCCTCCCGTGATTTCGGCAAATGAAGGACTTCGCGATCACGGAAGGCTTGTATCATGTGGATGCACCGAAAGTTTCGTTGTCATTACTTAGATTTCCTCATGGGGGAGACAAAAGCTACGCTTGAAATGTTTTTTTTTTTTTTTTTACTTTATACATCTATTACATACACACACAAAAACTATATAACACACTAAAAGAAAAATCCCCAAAAAGCATAATAGGGGCTCTTTAAATATTGACGCTAAGGCCCTGTCTTCAATGTCTTCATCATATTGAGTTTCTTCTTGGTCATAAGCTGCTTTCGCTTATCCTTTTTTGTCTTCTTTACTTTGTGTTCTTCTTTCAGCGGGAGCAGCAGCAGCAGCAGCAGCATCAGGAGCTCTCTCCGCGGTCCTACGATGAGGAGGAAGGAGGTGGCGGGCAGGAGGACGGCCCGGACTTTACTGAGTTCAACCCCGCTGACGACCACTCGGCCGACTACGGCTTCATCTTCGCCCTGGTGTTCCTGGTGAGCGGGATCGTCCTGGTGGTCATCGCCTACACCATCCCGCGAGAGGCCAAAGTCGACCCGGACTCGGTGTCGGCCCGCCAGATGGAGAAGCTGGAGATGTACTACGCCCAGCTGGGCTCCCACCTGGACAAGTGCATCATCGCGGGCCTCGGCCTGCTGACACTGGGGGGGATGTTCCTGTCCGTGCTGCTCATGGTGTCCATCTGCCGGGGAGAGATGTACCGACGCAGGGCAGCGTTTGTTCGACCCAAGAGGACTTACGGCTCCATCAACCTGAGGATGAAGCAGCTGGCGACTGGAGAGGCAGAAGGAGGCGGCGAGGGCGGGGACGGAGCAGAGGAGTTTCTGGCGGAACACGCAGAGACACGGAATAACATACAGCCGGGTCCGAGCCGGGACTCCAAATCAGGACCAGGACCGAGCAGAAATCCTCCTCCTGCAGCTGCTGCTGCTGCTGCTGCTGCTGCTTCGTCCTCTTCTTCTTCAGCTGCTGTACATGGAGTGAACTAGCTGTCCTTGATTTTCACTCTGCAATCTGCTTTCCTCTGAGGGAGTTGCAAAATGTGGGTTTGCAAAATGGTGCAGGTTCCCCCCCGCCCCATTTGTGCTAACAGAAGAAGCACACGTTGAGCACAAGGCTCTCTGCTGGAATGACCCAGCTTTGACCCAGAATTTTGGGACAGAAAAGTTTCTGGGATATTTATTCCAACCAATCATAAAGGATGTATTAAAAACAAAAGAGGTAAGCCTATGTTATTGTGGGAAAGAGCACATTTGGAATGGTTGTATATCAAAGATTACAGTTTTGATATTTAAATCACAGTTCGTTTATCAGAGGTTTTACAAGAGAAAGCACATTGTGTCCGACAGCCCTGGAGGTTTCTCGTCGCTGCAGAAAGCAAGATTAATACTTTATTTATGAAGTCCAGTGTTGATGCTTAATCTATCAGGCGACCAAAAGATGTTCAACATTTAAACCTAGCCATATTTTAAAACCCCAATCACAATACATACTATCTGACTTATAATGCTGCTGTGAAAATCACTGGAAATTAGTCATTTGATAGAAAAGTGTTACTGGACTGTCTAAATAAAGTCTTATGGAAGTGTGATGCTAGTTCTCGCACAAAAACAGAGGCAACATTTTTGTAAGTAATATTTCACTCATTTACTCTCACCACCAACATCTGCAATACATGGACATAAACTTTATGACAATTAGAGCCTGACAGATAAATTGGCCACTTATCGATATCCCTGGTTTAAGTTTAAGTTATGGATTTATGTTAAAAAAAAAACAACACCCGTCAAAATATCGTTATTACTTTTCTAAGCCAAATATTGGCCTCAAAAAACCCAGAATCTGTCTGCCTTTAACCATAACTAGACTGCACAAAAAAGGTGATAAGTTGAACACATGCACACTGCTTGTTTCTTTGTGTTTACTGAACAAACTGCTGCTTTCTGACACTGTCTACCCAGTTAATAATGCAGCTTAATGTAGCTTTAATATTTCCATTTAAAAAAATATTCTGAGCATTTTGATTGGCTTTAATTCACCAAAAAGGACAGACCTGCACACAAAAATAGATGTTTCATAAGGAAATACAATAAAATACAGAGTAGGAGGAGGTGTTAGAATGACAACTGACATGAGTCACTGTTGAGAGGCTGACACACATTACCCAGAAAGCATTGCATCAGCAGCTCAAAAGGTCTTCTTACCTGATTTGTTAGTCAGTGATAATGTTCTTCCTTAACTTTAAGTCAAGGAACAACCTCCTCAACAACAACATTTTATCAATGCGTCTTTGTTGCAAATTTAATCCCAGTGGGAAAAAAACAGATTGTGTTTTCGTCACAGCAATGTCTCCACCAGGGTAAATCGATTATTGGGTAGTTTAGTTGGGATTGCACGTGTTCACAAAATCTGTGAAATCTGTGAAAATCAACACTTTCACTGCTTTGTGGCTGAATAAATGAATGTTCCTTTCAGTAAATCATTAGTCAGACATTACTCTGAAATAATGACAACCCAGATCTCAAAAAGTATCACGTCACATCTCTAATGTCTCATGCTGCATCACCCAAAATCTGTTGCCTCATGTTTACTAATCAGTATTTTTTTTTTTATATGCTCGCATCACTTTCCAACAGCATCAGAGTCAGTCTTTGTATTATGTTGCAAGTCCATTATTTTCCCCGCTCCGCTGTGTGAATGATTATATTTATCTGACATTTAAAGGTCCTGACTGTTGAGTGGACAATAAAACTAGCTACCGTGCTACATGCCGGTCGCTGCTGTCATAAGGAAACCTCACAATTTCACCTAAGGTGCTCAGTCCATTAAATATATTTAAAAAAAAAACAATAATTCAGAAATGTGCTTAAAATAACAAATTGAATTCAGAAAAACAAACATCAAGGTGTCTTCTTCTGACTGCAGCCCGGAGAAGAAGCTGGTTTTGAGTGGAATAGACCTTTAATGACACAGCGCCTACTCTTTGTATTATATGTAATCAGATGTTATTTATGTCATGTAAGGATACTATATGCCTTAATGAGTAAACACACACACTGTAAATTGTGTATACGCAAATATTATTATGCTAATGTATTAAGGTCTGTATAGTGAGCCAATTAGCCAAGGGCAATGTAGCGCCACACACACACACACACACACACACACACACACACACACACACACACACACACAAAATGTCCTCACTTGTCAACTGATCTCACAAGCGAGTTTGTGGCTCTGTACTTGTAAGGACATCTCAAGTGTAACACACACCAACATACTAATCTCAAGCTGTTTATTAAAATATGTACCACATTTTTATTTCACAGTACAAATATACTGTAAATACTACATACCTGTATAGACGTGTCAGATGTAAAGGACCAGCAAAAGCTAAAATGCTCAAAAACCAAAATGCGCAATGCAGGTATGCAAAACCTCGTCACGGTTTGATCAATTTATTTCTGTCAGCAGCAACAGTTTAATGGAAACATACAAAACCGAGCCGTGAACAGCTGAACAATTGGGCTTCAATATTTAATATTCAGATGAATGAAATAACAAACGACTCAGAGGATATCAGGGCTGAAACTAATGATTTTATTAATTGTAGATTCATTGTTTGTTCCGTAAAATGTCAGAAAATAGTATAAAAATAAATTAAATGTCTTGTTTTGTCTGATTAACCATCCAAAATGAAAGAAAACCAGCAAATATCCCTATTTTAGTGGCTGGAACCAGTGAATTGTTGGCTTGTTTTCTTAAAAAAAATAACGACGTAAACAAATACTGGATTTTCTAAATTGTTGCCGATACATTTTCTTTTGATTGACTAATCAATTAATGGACTAATCGTTGCATCTCTAGTAGATATACAGTAAATCAAATGCTAACTGTAAAACATATGACCAAGCTTCACTAAAATGTTCCGCAGGTAATTAAGAAATATTTCAAATTCATTTATTTTGAGATAAAAGCAACTAACAACAGGAGTGTCTGTTAAAGATGTTAAACAATATAATGACATGATCCATTTTGGTCAGTACTGTTCTATAATATCTGGTTGATTTCAATGACTGGACAGTCACAGGTTCAATCCCTGCTACAGTGCGTTACTGCTGAGGTGTCCTTGAGTAAGAAAATACTCATTCTACAGGCTTCTGGTGGAACATGTGCATTTATGTGAGGCCACTCCGTGACTAAATCTTAAAAAGGAAAAATCCGCCTTATGTTTGGGCATTAGAAAGACTTGTCTATGTGTAACACCTAAAGCTGCATGCAGGACTTTTGGAGAAAGGGGTGGAAATGTTTGAAAATGTTCGCCGTACCGACAGTCAATGTTGGTTTCTTTTAACCGTAACCGCGGTCGCTCCAAAACTGTAAGAAAGTACAGTTTATTTCAACCTAACTCATGATGATCATTCCCCAAAACTAACCAAACCTTAACCACAGCTGCATCAAATCTGAAAACGCGTGTCGTTCTGAAATGCTGTTACAAACGATGCATTTTGTCTTTAAAGGAGAAATCCGGCTAACGCTGTGCAACCGGTAACATAGCCCAAGCACGGTGTTCGTCGTTCCGCTGATCGGGACTGTTTTCCCAAGATGGCGCCTGCCTGTATAGTGAACGGTACACTACAGTCTTTCTAATCTATCTTTTTTATAAACTGTCTGTACACTTACAAAGTTCTCAATGCTTCGGTTTACACGTAGGGACCCTCATTACGCTACCGTGAAAGTGTGTTGCTATTTTGGGCCTTGTTGGTGTAGAAATAGCAATTAGCTTCTAAGCTAATTAGCGGTTTGCGCTAAAACTGGTCACATTCGATTAGCATGAAAACCTATCCCAGAGAACGGTCGACTCTGTACACGTGTGTTATTAACCCCCAGGTTCATTTTGCGCCGGATTTGTCCTTTAAATTTGAAGGACATGAAATGAAATGTTTTTAATAGTTTTTAGTACCGTCAAGTTAATCCTGCTGTGTAGAAGTGAAGCAACGGCGCCGAGTCTTTAAGCTCTGTTATCTATAAGAACTTGAGGTGATTGTTGGCCTGTTTGAACGTTCTGTTACCTTTAAATCTCCCTGAGTCATGCCAGCAGTTTTCTCACCTTCTCACTTTCACACCTACTTATGTCTAACTACTGTATAATGAAAACTGTGAGCTCACTCGGAACTTTAGAAATAGCTTTATATTTCTTATATAATGCTTTCTAAAACATACACTAGTAACTTCTAGCAGTTTAGGCATTAATGCCCACAACTGCCTGTGTGCTGGTGTTGTTTTCTAGTTTTCTACTACACTAATGAACTGCAGGTTTATTTTCCAAGTGTTTGATGCGTTACTCTTACCTGCCCAATCAAGCCAACCTGAAGTAGTAAACTAATGTTGTCTTTAATATCCACGACAGACAAACCAAATTACATTTACCCCCCATTGGGATTGGCTGCTGCAGCAGCAGAATTGTCAGTGGCTCAAAGTGTTCCATTAATAAAAAAAACCCGTGAGCAATACATCCATGTTTTTCTTCAGTCTATGGTTTGAGCGTAATACATTTGTATTGTTTAGGAAAAGAAACAAAAGTGAGAAGTAAACACATGCAGAAGAGGTTTCTGTGTAAGAGGGAAGGAGATAAAAAAAGATGTGGGAGAGCTAATAGTATGCAGCAGAGACACTGGATGACGTGAGGAGGATTCTTAAAAAGATGGATTTTCAGCTTGCTGGGGGAAGACAGGGAGTGACTCTGCATGACGCTCAAACACTTTCTACGACACGTTCAGGGTTTCCAAGAATATTTAACATAGGAATAAACTGACAGGCACAAGTCGTCTTATGGTTTAAAGGAGTATGAAAAAGCCCTTTAACAATGATTCTTGTCGAGGGATCGGGTTCAACCTGCAGGTCCTCATTAGTGTGTGTGTGTGTGTGTGTGTGTGTGTGGGGGGGGGGACAACACATTAGCAGGAACACAACATGATCGAGGGAATGATTGCTGCTGCAGGTCAGGCGCACCCGGCTGGAAGAAAAGATGTCTGGAAGGGTTTTAGACTGAGCTGAGTGAGACGGATGGATTGAATCAGGTCAGGATGAAGCTGAAAGACCGTTGATTGCTTTTGTGGAAAAACTTAAAGGAGAAGTAAGCCGATTTTACACATCAAAGGCCGGCTACACACTGGCTGCGTGGCGTGAGCGCGGCGTTTCTGTTGCGTGTCAGCTGCGTGGTGTTTTCTGTGTCTTTTCACACCAGAAACGTGTCGGACGCGGCGCTGCTGCTGCTGCTAGCCTTGTCTGTACACATGGATGTTTTTCATTGATACATAAATACTGATTTGATTACAGCAAAGACAACGTCGGCAGTATTGACGGCAAAATAGGCTACAGAATATTTCGTTCTGTATTGACGTGTGCAATATTTTAAAATCAATAATTATTTTTTTTTTTTTTTTTTTTATACATTTATATCTGCATTTATGTCCAAACCTAGATACTTTCAAACATCAACATGTCATTTATTAATATGTATACGTGTAAAAATTTCCTGTTCTATTATGCCACGCTTGCCGCGTAAAAAATAGGCGTCGTTTTTTTCGCCGCAGCCTAGCCGCACCTGAGACGCGCGTGTCACGCAGGCAGTGTGCAAGCTCTGAGGCCGGTTACACACTGCAGGCGTGGCGTGAGCGTGGTGTTTCTGATGCGTGTCAGCTGTGTGGATTTTGTCTGTCTTTACACACCAGAAACGTGTCTGACGCGGCGCTGCTGCTGCTAGCCTTGTCTGGACACATGGATGTTTCCCATTGATAAAATGAAATACCATGTTAAACATAAATATATACTGATTTGATTACAGCAAAGACAACGTCGGCAGTATTGATGGCAAAATAGGCTAAAATATATTTCTGTATTGACAGGTGCAATATTAGAAAATCGATTAAAAGAAATGACATTCATATAGGCATCTGCATTTATATCAAAACCTAGAGGCTTTCAAACATCAACATGTCATTTGTTAATATGTATTTGTGTCTAAATGACATATAAACATATTTTCCTATTCTATTTTGCCTGGAAACGCTTCCAACACGCTCTACAGTGTGTAAGCTCTAACCTGTTAACATGGGAGCCGAAATATAAACGGACACGCCACGCTGCTGACACGCTCGCGTGACACGTCCAGTGTGTAACCGGCCTAAACGGACACGCCACGCGGCTGACACGCTCACGCGACGCAGCCAGTGTGTGGCCGGCCTAAGACTGCATACGTTTTAAAGGTAGTATAAAGCCTTCAGGGGCTTCAGAGGGAGCTGTGTGGAGTGATAAATGTCCTCAAGTGATGTCACTTGGAGTTAGAAAGCAGTGAGCCTACCATACCCCTGTAGCTGCTCCTCTCTGCTGCAGGCTGGAGGCTGCAGGCTATTAGCTGCTACTAGCGTAACACACCTGAATCTCACACACAAATGTCAGCAGTTTGAGTTGCATTGTGGGTCACGCAGGCACCAGGTTTTTGACAAGGAAGCTGTGGAGTAAAACAGACGATATCTCTGGTTCCGCAGCATTGATTTAGTTTTTATGAACATACAGTAGACATATTAGGGCTGCCGCTGACAATTATTTTCGTTATTGATTCATTTAGGGGTTGCAGCTTTTTATTGTCTTCTTTGTAGATGAAATGTTTAGTCCATAAAATGTTGTAAAATAGTGAAAGGAAAAATACAGAAGCCCACGTTGGCATAATTACAATGCTCGTTTTGTAAGGAGGAGAGTGAGGACGTGGAAGTCTGGAGCGTCTGAAAATGTGTTTCTGTTCGTCTGTGACGCATCTGAGTGTCAGGACACAAACACGAGCACCTTGACCAAAGACAGAGAAAATCAATCTTTATTCTGTCGGCAGCACGATGACTCTGTTACCATAGAAATAGTCTATTTATATCAAGGAAGCAGTTCTCGGATGTCATGGAAAGTCCTTGTGAAGGCACGGCAGAGGAGAAAATGTTAGACACCTTTACACACCGAAGTCCTTTGTGGGAATAAATAGCACGTTTTTAGTAGAAATCATCATTTAAAGGTGGAAGATTTCCAAGAACCAAAGCTTTATTTCACACCAAGCCAAGGGCAACATTTAGCTGGGTTGTTGGAATCAGACAAAGCAGACAAAAAACAACAACCTAGCACCATTGAAAGTAAGCTGAATTAGCTATTAGCAGTTGGTGTTTGAGGCGTACCCATGGTTCTATAGACAGCTATCGCGGAATTACTTTGATACTGAAGTACATTGAAAATGTTCTCAGGCAACTTCTTCAGTGATGAGGCATACTGATCTCATGAAGTGGCGTATGTACGACAAGCCCATTCATATTCGTTATAAAGACGCATAATCGCTTTTTAGCGTGTTTATCAATGCCGTTTGGCCTCCTTTGACTTACATTACCTTGCGATTGGGTGTGATTGGGGGGTGTTGGGGGGGGGTGTTCGGGGGTCAAAGGTCAGTCACAGCAACAGGGTTCCCGCACCTGCTTGGGATTCAGTGCTTTACTCAAGGACACTTTGAGCAGCCGTGTGCAGGGTTCTGACCCCGAGCTCAGGCTCATTAATCACGCGCGTCGGGATGCTGCAGAAAAAAAGGACCACAGAAGGTTGCCAGCGCTGTGAAAACAAGCTCCTGGTAGTAAAAAAAAAAGAAAAAATAGAGCAAAATGACAGTTTACACCCAAAAAGCCCTCCAGTTTTGTTCCGCTTAAACAAACCGCCCACTGAAGAAGAAGAAGAAAAGACTGAAAGGTCCTTCCTCACAGGCTGGAGCCAGATGCTTCCCTTTATGTACAGACACCATATACACAAAAGGAACACACACAGCAGTAGCATTTCACTTAGAGACTCAATGAATGTACAAATGAATGCTGTAACGCAGTCGCAGCAGCGGCAGCGTCACGCAATATCACAATATCTGCCGGTCACATTATATCAGTGCAGTGGCCTTTGAAACACTATTGTATAAACATTCCTGCTCTTTTTTTAATTATTCTGTCTTAAACGAGTTATTGGATGTATATTTAACGAGATAAAGCGATATTTCATTCAGGTGGAATATTTTTGGGTACTTGAGCAGTACTAAACATTTTTTTTTGCCTTCAAAATAAGAGCAGGAACAAAAGAGTGACAGAAAGGCAGCTTGTGTTACAGCAGCTGAATTTAAATGTAACATTTATAATATAAGAAAAGAAACTATTCCATCCAGGTAAAATATCGCTTTAAGAAATTAGAATGAAATGAAATGCATATTAAAGTCTTTGAAATGTATGAAAAAAGGATTATGTGGCCTGAGAAAGAAGTTGTGTGTTTGTGAAAATGTGAATCTTTTTGCAATTAATATATGACAAATATGACAATGAAAGTAACATTTAGCACAGAAAAATAGTGGAAAAATGGACTTTAAAGGGATATATCACTTGTATTTTAAAGTGGTTTTCTAGAGCAGTTTTGTCAGCTGCTGGAAATGTTTATAGAGTACATAGCTCTTAGAAGGAAACTGATTTCACTCAGTTGTACAGAAAATATGAATTAATATACGTAGATATTTGATGAAATGTAGAAAAAACATTTTAATAGTACTTGAGAAAAGTGACATATCCTTTTAAAGGTGCTGTAGGTAGGATTGGGAAGATCCAGGACTTAGCCAAAAAAAATTGAATATCAACAACTTCTCAGTCCCTCCCACTTTTCTGCTAAGGCCCAAAACGGTCTCCTAAGCCCCTCCCCCCACAAGGGAGAATGAATACGTGTGCATGAGCAGTGATTGACACACAGTTAGGTGTGTGTCAATCACACCTAACCCCCTGGCCCTGATTGGTGCATCTGAACAGGGATTTTTGCAAATCGCACTACAGGCTGTAGGTGGTGCCAGAGGAGCAGGATTGTTTTTTTAAATGACCTGCTTCATGTAGTTCTACTGGAACACAGGGTCATTTTCAGCAAATATGACAGAAAGTTAGTTTTAAAAGTCTTACCTACTGCACCTTTAACCTAAGTGAAAACCAGGGTCTCTAATCTGTTAAAACGCAGACAGGGGTTGTTTTATAATTTGGCTCAGTGTTTTCACTTTTTAGTCTTGAAATAGTGTTTCATTAGTTAGTTAAAGGGTTTTGTCTTCCCATTTTATTTTATTTTTTTTACACATTCTGTCCTAAAAATGCAAATGTTGAAGACATCCAATCCAGGGGGAAATTGGTTAAGAGGCATTTTTTTTTTTTTTTTTACAAGAATTGGAGCCTTTTCTTGTTTGAATTGGTAAAATGATGAGCCTTAAGTATTTCTTGATTCAGAAGCCCTTTGTATACTGGATGTGTGAAACTTTACGCAGTTGTAGACAAAGAATTTGAAGCTTCTTCTTCACAAGTTTATCCTTTTCCTTACAGAATTATTATATATCATTTTAACATTTGTTTTAATCCATGTTTTAAGAATGACTTTTTAAGACTCTTACCTTTTGTGGCACAGATTGAATACCAAACCACCAACAAATGAACTTGTGTGTGCATTTGAAGAGGTTTTCCCTTCTGATAACAGCAACAATCAAAGTGGAAATAAAATGCTTTGAGCTGCACTTAGCCCTAGTTTGCTCTGTGGTGTTGTGAAGAGCACAGTTACTTGTGTACTGTACAGTGCGTATTTTGTTAAAATCATACTATATCATAATCATAAACACTTATAATCAGGGTTCCAAAAGGAGCACCATCTACTAGCCAAATGCTGGTAAAATAGGCAAGTGGCTGGTAGATTTGCTACACTCACCAGCCAAAAAAAAACAATGGTACTCTATTGAGTGGCTGGTGAAATTTTAACATTGACTAGCCATTTGGACGGTGGATGAAAAAGTTTAATTTGAACCCTGCTTATAAAATCATAAGGGTTTATTTGTGACAACTCACAATATCAAATGTTTTAATTTCTACTCAACTCACTTATAATTCCTTTTAAAAACATCTAAATTAAGAATCAAATAAAGATGAGTGTAGAGAGTTTTAAATGTTCTATAACAGAAGAAAGAGAAAAGTCATGATATATTCTCACTCGTGAAATTGATCCATTGAATACACATTATGTCATGGTTTGGAGAAACGGCCCTGATAGTTTAAAAAGCGCTGCTTTGTGTGGAGGCAGTGAATCTGCATGTGTGACGCTCTAAAGATGTAAAGATGCCTTGTTCCTGTACTGAGGAGCTGTATACTGTAAGTAACGATGATGCTGATTTTTAGGTATGATTTTGTTAACGTGACCAATAAAATCCCTGTTTGTTGTTTTTAAATCTATTGTGCCCACGTGTCTCACTGGTTGTTTGTCTCTTATGCTCATTTTCAGGCTCATAATTGTAATTTGAATTTTGTTTCATTTTCAAAAAACACCATATTTTTGTTTTACTGCACATTGCTGCAGCTCCTCTTTTCACCCTGTGTCAGGTCTCTGTTGTAGCTACAGAGTGAGACATTTCAACTTCTGTAACATCTTTGTTGTCAGTCGCACATGCGCAGTAGCTAGGTAAGGATTTCATGAGCTAGCTAGCTGTTTCTCCAACTTTGTCGTGTACAAGGCAGGATTAGCCGGGAGACTTCTTCTAAACGAGGGCGCACTTCCAAATTTGCGTGGAATAGCTGCAGAACAGGGACATGTAAGTAGTTCTAGACAATTATGTTGTAGATTAGGGTGAATTTGTGTGTGTTGTAGCAGTGTTTTGCCATTGAGAACGAGCTAGTATGCTAGCGCCAGCATGCTAACGGTTAGCCCCCTTAGCCCCCTGCTTTCAGCTAGTGACGTACAAAGCCCTGCAGATTTTGAACAGCTCACCTACAGAATTCCCCCAAGATCTAAAAAGTGTATCGTAAAAAATGTGGCTTAAAATTGGATAACAAGTCCATTTATGACAGCTTCTGGCAGACAACCACAATGCTAACGCATGCACAGACGCCATCAACTGGAGACCAAATCTAACAGACCTTTAACCTTGAATAAAAGAAAACATTTCTCTGGGTTTGAACATTGTTGTAAACATTTTGGGATAATGCACAACTCAACAACATAGTTGTTTTAGGGATTTTTTTAGAAGGTGTGAGAGTTTTTTTGGTTGAACTCTGATTACAATGAATCATAATAATTTACCGGAGATGATATAAAAGCACGGATTTTTGAGATGCTCCTCCGCTGATAAAAACATGATTGAATAAAATTTTGTATTTTGTGATTTGTTTTCCACCGAAAGGTCAGTATCAAATATTACACCCAGGTTAATGAAAGGGATCCAAGGTGTTTTGTAAAATGGGGGTTGACTTTGGGGAACCGAAGATAATTCTTTCTGATTTGTTTTTAAGTCACCTTGATATTGGGATGAGAAATCACATCATATGTGTATATATGTATATTGTCATCTTGGATTGGACTAACTCTTTGTTGATCAAGTGTAACTAAACTGGCTCTGTGTTTCTGTTTTTTAAAAATTCTGTCCTCTATCACGGCAGTAAAGACAAAGCCAGTGTTTATCAAGAGTCTACAGCCATGATGCTGATGTTTAGCAGGTAGCCTACTATATCACCATCTTTAGTGTGTTAGCATGTTAGCTAATTAGCACTAAACCCAAAGCTGAGGTGCCAGAGGATCTGTTATTACAATTAATTTCACTCAAAGCCACAAATGTGAACTTGCATGGTGGGTTTGTCTTGATCAGATGTTAGTACACCTTTTTATTTAAAGAAATTGTTTTGGGCATTTTAGGCTTTTATTTGATTGGACAGCTGAAGACATGAAAGGGGACAGAGGGGGGAATGACACACAGCAAAGGGCTGCAGGTCAGAATCCAACCTGCAGCCGGTGCGGCAAGGATTTAGCCACAGTAGATGGGCGCATGCTCAATCAGGTGAGCTACCCAAGCGCCCCAGTGTTTCAACGCCATGATTGGAGTCCACCTGTTGTCAATTCACTTGATTGGAGATTATTAGGAACAGACACACACCTGTGTGTATAAAGGTCTCACAGCCATGAGGTGGAAGGAGCTGCCTGCATAGCCCAGAGACAGAGCCCTGTGTTTAGAGATGGTTTATGTCCCCAATCCATAACAACATCAGAGCGTGTTTGAGGACAACAATAATTCAGCTGGGATGCACGCACACACACACACACACAGAGACAGACGTTTATTGGTGTTTTACGCCCCCAACTTTCTCACTTTCCCCCCTTTTTCTGTTCTTATTTAAATCCTCATTTTTAAAAACTATTTCCCTCTGTCATTATTATCAGGGTCAGTCGTTTTGTTAGCTTTGGATTGAAAATAGTTGCCTCCGTGTCGTTCTTTGTCACTTTTTGTGTCTCTTCCTCTTGAGTCTTCAGCATCATTCCCCCTATTCAGGATGACTATTCATGTCCCCCACAAGACAAAAGGAGATCTTCACGTCTCCGTTATACCCACAGAGATAAATTAGTTGCGGTCACCTGCTGAAAGTGAGTAAAATGCTGTTTTTATTTTTTTAGCTCCTACAGACACATTAGCGTGCCTCTGTCAGAACCACTAATGAAATGTAGCGAGAAACATGCCAGGTGGATCTGCGAGTGAGCTGTGAGCATTATTCTCATCCCATTCGCCTCATTTCCCCTTCATCTTCTGCCTGTTGAGAATGTTTATGTGGTCATACAGTACAGGCCAAAAGTTTGGACACCTTCTCATTCAATGTGTTTCTTTATTTTCTTGACTATTTACATTGTAGATTCTCACTGAAGGCATCAAAACTATGAATGAACACATATGGAATTATGTAATTAACAAAAAAGTGTGAAATAACTGAAAACATGTCTTATATTTTAGATTCTTCAAAGTAGCCACCATTTGCTTTTTTTGGTAACTCCGCAAACCCTTGGTGTTCTCTCAATGAGCTTCATGAGGTAGTCACCTGAAATGGTTTTCACTTCACAGGTGTGCTTTGTCAGGGTTAATTTGTGGATTTTTTTTCCCTTAATAAAAAAGCAAAGGGTGGCTACTTTGAAGAATCTAAAATATAAGAGGTTTTCAGTTATTTCACACTTTTTTGTTAAGTACATAATTCCATATGTGTTCATTTATAGTTTTGATGCCTTCAGTGAGAATCTACAATGTAAATAGTCATGAAAATAAAAAGGAAACGCATTGAATGAGAAGGTGTGTCCAAACTTTTGGCCTGTACTGTATATCTGTATGATCTTGTTTACATCAAATTTCACACTGCACCCTTTGTGGGTTTCTCTCAGCAGTGTGAAGTTATGCATGTCAGATGTGAACATTTCTATCCAAATTCTGTATGTGTGTGCATGTCTGTGGAGATCATTATTGTACTTTCTGGGATCCCTCTTTTTCTATTACAAACAAGAACAAAAGTGCTGCTTGTCAAAATTGTGGGAGAAAGTGCAGAAATAGCAGTCCAATTTGCATTATTAAACACAATGTGAACATTTTTGCTTTGCTGAACGCACTTTCATAAAATCATGTCAAGGCTGATGTTTTACATCCAAGGTCCACATTTTTATTGGCTTTGCTGTACTGGCATGAAATAAATTGTTGAAATAATTTCAGCTTAGAAAATAAGCCTGTACCTTTCCAAGAAAAACACAAACAGAATGTCAAGTCAGAGATTTTTATTTTGACATGAGATATTTTATCAACTGTGTCGTTTAATCAACAACAATCCCAACAGAAAGCAATATAAAAAATGTATTTTTCTGATGTATCCACAACAGGAATTTAAAGTCCTTTTTTATGAATAAATTATAACTAAAAGATTCAGTTTGATGGAAAGATAAGAATCTACTGGCTTTTTATCGTTTAGGAAGCGGAGGAAATACGGGCTAATGCGTTTTGCTGATGTATATTTAACACCAAGAGTGGGGTACTTCTACATAAGTTATATACATATATGAAATAAACACATATGAAATAAGCAAACAAATCCTTTTTATTTTTTTCAAAAACAGGAGAAAATTCAAAAGGCAGACATATCTTTATTTTCAGGCAACTAAACCAGATCAAACCCTCGAGGAGGTGAGATATGAGAACTTCCTTCTGGCTCCTATTGGCTGGAGGACAGGATGATTGATGAGTTTCAAACAGGAAGTAGAAAAGCAGGAAGTACTACATGAACATGTCGTCATAGCCGGGTGGGGGCATGTGGTCTGGGTCCGGCCTGAAAAACACACACACACACACACACGGAAACTCATTGTCATATTTTTATTTAGTTACTTCTCTCTCTTTTAGGCAACTTTTCTTTCTCTTCCAGTACAACTGTCCCATTAGACACTGCATCTAGTTAGCTGCTATATAGTCCGCATCAACGACGGTTCGTTTTCCGGATAATTGTCGGAACATCCGGCGTCGCAGGGTAGCTCGGGACGAAGTGTACGCTGCCAAATATTGTCGGAACTACCGAAACAGAGTGAGACATCTTCCCTCTCGGGGGATCGCTTCACGCCAATTTCTCCCACTTAAACTTTCTCCGACTCACTTCTCAAACTCAAGTATTTGGATGAAGAAGCTTGCGATAAATAATGCGCGTCAGATTTAGAAAGCTGTGCACGTTACGTATCAGATACACAATCGACGTTTAAATACATACAAGTATCGGATCAGGCTTTGCATCAGCAGACAGCCAACATTAAAGGACTTTGATCGGGACATCCCTACATATGAGTAACAATATTACATAAATATCTAGGCATCTTGTCCTTTTTTCTTTTTTTAATCAAATAACTATTTAGTCTAGAAAAGTGTTGTTTAGAAGATATGTTCTTTAGTTCTTCAAGAGGTTCTTAAGCCGCCTACACATGATCCGCGGTAAAACGGCGAGGTAGGGGGGGGGAGCAGAGAGAGAAGCGCGGGTAGACAGTACGTCATCACTGCTTCTGGAATTGGTGCTACATTTACACGTGGCCGGCTATTTTCATAAAGGGACATTTCAACCTCTCCGTTTTCAAAAATAACATTGTGCACAGCTGTCAGTTTTCAGAAAAATGTTCGTTTACACGCACCCGTGTATATATATATATATATATATATATATATATATATATATATATATATATATATATATATATATATATATATATATATATATATATGCATATGCCGTCAAGGCAGCCAAGAGCACGCCAAACCTGTAGGTGGCAGTGTAACGAGAAGCTCAAGCACACGTTAGCCAATCAGAAGCTTCCTCTCTCATCTCTTCCTCACTTCCTAGGCTGCCTAAACCTCCGTTTGTCTCAGTTTACATGCAAACAAAGGTTTCAAAAATCTCCACTCTGGCCGTAGTATTTAGAAAGACTCGGTTTCAGAGGTGATTTCTCCGTTTGCGTGTAAACGAAGGGCACATACGAAGGGAAATGTCTCCGTTTGTAAAATGAACCATGTACGTGTAAACAGGGTCTGGTTGCGCCTTGAAAAGGTCAGCAGCCACGAGGTCAAAGTTGAAATGATTTGAACTTTGAGCGCAGCACTCGGCTGAAATTCCGAGCGTTGCGCAACGCCAAGGGTAGCGCAGCGCCTAGTTGGGCAGCACCGCTGCTCTCCCCATAGGAAATCAATGGGACGGCCACAGATTTTGTATAGAGTTATTTAAGAGGACAGACCACGTGTGTTCTTTTCAGGGAAACAGTCCTTCAGAGCTGCACCTAGATTCACAATCTGTGTGTGTGTTTGTGTGTGCGTGCCTCACCCTGGCCTGCGTCGTCCGGGGGGTCCAAACGGGTCGAAGCGAGCCCCCGGGGGAACAGCTCCGGGAGGCAGAATGTCCGGTATCCCGCTGGAGGGATCCAACCCAGAGCGAGGATACCCCGACCTCAGCGGGTCAACGATCATCCCGCCGCCGCCACGGGTCCTGAAAGAGTGACGGAGAGGGACTATATGTGAGAAGGTAATGTGTATTTTATCTTTTTCTTTCCCTCACTTTTATCTCCTTAAATTTCAGTTATTGGGTGTTTTATTATTTGGCATGACTGATAGTCCTCAAAAGGTCAAACCCGTAATACATCGGGGAGAGACAGGACATTTTATTCGATGGAAGATTGAAGAGTCGTTTTAATTTGTCTCAATTATTTGCGCCTGTTTTCAAGGGTGTAAAATGACTTGAATACACAAAAAGTTGTACGTCCCATGGTTATAATGGAGGGCGCGGGGGGCCAAGAACCACCTGGTGCCAAATGCCAACAGCTGTGTTGAAGTGAAAAAAAATATTTCTTTCATTTAGTTATGTAAGAAAAAAAAAATACTTATTGTGATGAGGTTAAGAGATATCTTTGTGACTTAATCGCGTGCAAACAATCAACCCTGACTGTCTGTGATTTAAAAAAAATAAATAGTGCAGGACACTTCAATAAATGGCAAAAAAAAAAAATTAATAATCATGTTCAGACTAAACCCAGACTGCTAGTCGATTGCTTTGGTATTTTCTCTTCATCCTGACGTGATAATTGTGTTTGGAGCTTCCCATTCAGCTGGCCGAGCGCCAGTAATCCTCAGCTGTAGGTCTGGTACTGCGTGGACAGACTGTTCATCCCCCAAATCCAAGCTTAGAACAAAAACCACGCCATATATCTGCAAAATGACTTCCATAAAACAAATCATTTGTAAGGGTTTAGTGTGTGTGTGTGTGTGTGTGTGTGTGTGTGTGTGTGTGTGAGTGTGAGAGAGAGAGAGAGAGAGAGAGACTGACCCGAAGGGATCCAGATCTGCTCCTCCAGCTGCGAACGGAGGAACCATGGGGTCGGCCCTGGAAGGAAAAATAGTTCTTTCATTGATTATTTACAGTAGCAGTTCATCAAATGTAAATATATTTGCGGCTTTTCTTTATTTTGTATCACTGTAAACTGAATACTTGTGTGTTTGGATGGTTGGTCAAACAAGCAATTTAAAGACTGAAGAGTAATTTATGGGCATTTTTTCACAATCTTATTTAGACAAATGAGATCCTATAGGAACACAGTGAAGTCTTAAGCTGCTTACACACCAACCAGACGGCAGAAAAGGCAGTCGGACTGATCAGTCTCCCCGAGTTGTTAAATAAAATGCCTCGGAACACACCGAAGAGGCGAGACGTAATACGTCTCCATAACAGCAGGCGGCGCTAATCGTTATTGTTGCCCAAAAATTTAAACCTGGCAGCTGATTGGACGAATGCGTCACGTGGGTCTGTTTTCTCCTGGTGGCTTGTTCAGAATACGATCTCATATTGTACTAAAATAGTTTGCCGACTCTAGTCACCTCATTCCGCTCCCCGTTTCCGGGTTAGCACTCTACCAATCAGATGGGTAATTTGAGTGCGACTTCCGGCAGTGTCCGCCCCGCCGATTATACATGTCAAATCGGCCAAAATGAAGGACGGACGACAGCACGGAACACACTAAACTGACTCGAGTCACTGACCTCGCCAGACTGTCCGACGGCCGATTATCGGCTCTATGCGTCCAGGCCTTTAGTCAGCAAATGTTAATCACGCAGCAGCTTTTTGGCCTGGACAAGAATCCAAGGCATTGCAATAGTCGAGATGTGAGAACACAAACAATGATTTGTTAAAGCTGTTTAAAAGATTAGAAAGGGTTTGTTAATGTTTTCTTAATTGAAAATAACAGGATTGTATAACCGACCTTAGATAAGACGAAAGTCTAACATTTGATGAACACTTTTGTTGGATTTTGGCTCTTGTTGCAGTTGAGGGGGAAAAAAGGCAGTTGATAAATTGGTAAAAGAGCATTAAAACTAAGAGACGGGGATATCTTAAAAATTTGGTAGAACTGAAACTAAATCAATTGTACGTTAAATGTTGGCAGGAAATACAGGATAGAGATGATAAAGGTCAGCACTAATCTTCAAGACATACAGGACTTAAAACATACGCACAATATAACAAACAAGAAAGAAACTGGTGAATGTTGAGCATGTACTGTTGGGATGTTAGAAGCATAATGTTAAACGAGAAATATTTTTAGGTTAATATAACATACATAGTATCGGAGGGTTGTTTGAGATAAAGGAAGGTAGGGAGGGCTTTATTTCATTATCTTAAGGCTATAGTGCGTAGTTTCTGTCGCCCCCCCCATGAGGAATTCTAAGTAATGTCAACATTGTTGCTTCCACATGATACAAGTCTTCCGTGATCGCACCGATGCTGAACAATTTATTTATTTGTAATGTTGAAAACGATTAGTTGATTAATCAGTTAGGGAGAAAAATAATTTGGCTACTATTTTGCTAATAGATTCATTGTTTGAGTAAAAAAATGCTTAAAAGGACAATTCCGGCATTAAATGAACCTAGGGGTTAATATCATATGTGTACCGAGTCGAACGTTCTCTGGGCTCTGTTTTCATGCTAATCGACTGTGTCTCTAGCTTTAAACAAGCTACCGCAAATCGGTGGTTACCTGCTAACGCTAGCTTTTGGAAGACTTTGTAAAATCACTATTTTATACCACCAACAAGGCTCAAAATATCACCACACTTCAACGGTAGCATAATGAGGGTCCCTACATGTAAACCGAAGCATTGAGAACTTTGTAAGTGTACAGACAGATTATTAAAAAGATGGATTATAAAGACAGCAGCGTTTGTGTTTACATGAGGGCGCCATCTTGGTAAACAGTCATGAGCAGTCGAACGATGAACGCCGTGCAACCAGTAACCAGTAACATGGCTCAAACACAGCGTTCGTGATTCGACTGCTATTTTGAGCCTTGTTAGTGGTATAGAAATAGCGATTTACCATCTGCCCTGAAAGCTAGCGTTAGCAGCTAACCACCGATTTGCGGTAGCTTGTTTAAAGCTAGAGATGCATTCGATTAGCATGAAAACAGATCCCAGAGAACGGTCAACTCGGTAATCATGTGTTATTAACCCCTAGGTTCATTTTGCGCCGGAATTGTCCTTTAACATTCTCGGTCTCCTGCTTCTCAAATGTGAGGACTTGCTGCTTCCCTTTCCTTTGTGTTCCTTTGGGTTTTGGACTGATGGTCGGTCAAAACAAGACATTTGAAAACGCCACATTTAATTGACCACACAATTAATCGAGGAAAGTTGAATTATTAACGGAGATAATCCTTAGTTGCAGCCATTGGATTGGATTCTCCTGTCATCTATCTTGCACTCTTTGCTGATGCAGCGACCCTGAATCCACACAAATATCACTATAATTAAATGAATCACAAACCTAATCCTATAACTTAACATTATACGTTACGTATCCCATTTATAACCCAAATTATCCCCTTAGCAATTCTAATTATTCATAATGAATCACACAGACAGTCTGCTTTCTGGATGAAACACTGTAGGCAAAGATCTTTTACTCTCCATCTTCCATTCTGTGCATTTTCCTCCTCCTCCTCCTCCTCTTCCCTGCAGCCCTGACTTAGTTTTTGCTTTCTCATTCATCATTCCTCACCTCTCTGCATCCCATTCACCTCTCTCCTTCTTTCTGTCTCTTATCTGTGTTTCTTGTTTTCTCTCCCTTTACGTCTTTTCTCTCTCTCAGATGTTGGTTTACTCCATCTGTCATTGTTTTGATTTCATCCTTATCCCCCCCTCCCCGGAGACGAGGAGGCAACAGCAGTAAGGTCGATAAAGTGCTGAGATCACCTCACATCTAATCGGGTCGCAGCTAAGAGGACGGGGGAGGAGGGGAGGCAGATGAGACAAGGAGTGAGAAGCAGAGTGATTGAACACACACACACACACACACACACACACACACACACACACACACACACACACACACACACACACACACACACACACACACACACACACACACACACACACACACACACACACACACACACCTTATTTACTCTTTGCTGTTGGCAACCTGTCTAGACCTTCTATGGTGTGTGTGTGTGTGTGTGTGTTTGTCACGTCCTTCATGTGCTTGTGGTGTTCTTGTTTGTCACATTTTATCACACATGACATTTAAAGGGAGAATCCACCCAAAAACATAATTTTAGTTTTATCCAATTATTTATTTCGTCGGGCTGCAACAAATGAATATTTTCATGATTGATTAATCGGCAGACTATTTTTTGGGATTAATCTTTTAATCAGTTTAAAAAAAGAAAAATGCTCATCATGATTTCCAAAAGCCCAAGATGATATAATCCAGTGGTTTCTCTCTCTCTCTCCTGCTATTTTGTTGTAAGTTAGCCTGAAAATGCTTAAATCCAGATGTGCTTTAGTTCCTTATTGTTAACAGTCTTATTTTTATCTTTGGTTAATGCAAACGAGAAAACTGCAAACATACTGTTCTAAAATAGGACAATATTGATGTAATTAAATATTTTGGACGATGGTTTTTTAAAGATATTTAAGCAGATATTTACACAGGGGAATCCTTTGTGTGTACAGGTCAGTTTAGACAGAGACTGACCAGTGTGGCGGGGGTCCCTGGCGAGGCTGTCTGTTGGGGATGCGGAGGGGGTCGCTGTCCTCTCTTCTCCGCCTCTGCTCCTCATCCTCCGCATCCCTCCGACTCATCCTCTGTCCTGTCGGTCTGTCCTGGGGGGGCAGCAGCTGAGTCTTCACCTTCTCTGACAGACTGTCTACATCCTTGAACACACTGCAAAGAACAGGTTGCTTTTAACACAGTCGGGATCAACGGAAGTACATTTTCAGGATAAAGCCTGACATCCAACGTCACCTAACCTGACTAATCTAAATTAAAGTAAACTGTAATTTCCCCACTGGGGATCAATAAACAGTATAAATTATAAATTAATGTGTGTGTTGCTACGCGCTGAATATGGAAAGTTTTGTTTTTGAAATTTCTGCTTGGTTCTTTCGGGGAATAATTGTAAAGATTTACAAAGAATATGTTTACGGCATTAACTCTAACTGGGAACGTTTTGTGAACAGGTAACTTAATTTAATATTGTATGTGGTGTTTTCTTTGCGGGGTGCAAATGTTCAACCAAAACAAGTTCTTCCAGAGATTATTCTGCAGAGCCATCGTCTCTGAGACGATTGTGATTGGTTAAAAGAAATATTATAATAACGATAATAATTTGTAAATAAAATAATGTAGATTAATATAAAATATTGTCTGTACAGTTGGATCTACGGCAAGTGTCCTTTTGATAGTTCATGATGGAGCAAAACAAACTAAAAGCACTGTCAGGTATAACCAAGAGACATCGACTAGTTTCCCTTCCCTACCGACTGTTCATAAAATAACAGCATCGTAATCCAAATGATCAGAATGTGCATGAAAAAAAAAAAAAAAAGATTAAAAGACAAAAGCATAACTAGATCTAATAAAATGAGTCCCCGAACCATTATGGAAAAATTAAGACACTAACCTGTCAAATATGTGCAACTGATCAGCATCCACGTGATCGCTGATGTTCACCGTCAAGTCTGACACCTGCTGTGTGCTGGAGTTCTACACACACACACACACACACACACACACACACACACACACACACACACACACACACACACACACACACACACACACACACAAACACACAAACACACAGAGTACAGACACACGGTCACAGAAATAACACAGAAAATACACAAAGGAAAAGCTCAATACCTGTTATACATGTGTTTCTCAAAACAAAGCCGACAGAAATCTGATCCCTACATATCAGGCTAATGGTAAAACTGAACAGATGATAACATTAGAGACCAGCGTACTATCAAAACAAATCTTGTTTTTGCTGACCTCCAGTGGTCAGTGCAGTGATGTAAGAGTGTGTATGGAGAGACTCGCACTAAGTTGAGTACCATTTCTGGAAAAACTTTAATATACAGCAACATCAAAATCAGAAAATGCCAACAAAGAAAGTTCCACAGCCAGACCCAAGTGATAAAAAATAAATAAAAGTTGAACCACAAGAAAACAGTAGGCTATCTTTTTATATCACAGTTCAACAGATGTAGATGTGTACTAAATGTACTAAATCATTGCAGTGCAGTGGAGAACAAAGCAGCCTGGTCTTAGCCCTTGTGTTGTTTTTTTTCGATGCCATTTTTTCACAGTTTGTTTTTGCTTTTTCCAACGTTTTAAATTGTTAAATTTTTCTTATATACACATTTTCAGCGCTTATTTCTACCTCCCATATTTTCTGATATAAAAAACGGGTCAATTTGACAATTCAACACAAGGGTTAAATTGCTCATATTATGCTCATTTTCAGGTTCATAGTTGTATTTAGAGGTTGTACCAGAATAGGTTTACATGGTTTAATTTTCAAAAAACACCATATTTGTGTTGTACTGCACATTGCTGCAGCTCCTCTTTTTACCCTGTGAGTTGAGCTCTCCGTTTTAGCTACAGAGTGACAGTGCAGATCCACCTGGCTGTGCGACGCTTCCACTCTATTCCTATGGGTGATGTCAAGCGACTTTAACGCGCCCGCAAAGCATCCCGGGAAGGCGCCGCTGCATTTGAAAAGAATGCTGCGCGTCAAAAAAGCTGGCCGATGCCCAGCTTTATGCAAATGAATCCGTTGAACGTGACGCGACTATCCAATAGAAGGAGACAAAAATCTTTCAAACTGACCTTTGTCGATCTGAAATGAAGACTTCGGCAACTGCATAGCCTATTTCTCGCTTAAAATATTTTCAGAAACACGTTTCGGTGAACTATTTTCATAAAATAAGAGCTTGTATTCTGAACGAGCCGCCACGATGTTCGTTTTGAAATTCAGGAGTAGCCAGACCCAATTCAATTTTATTTATAGTATCAAATCATAACAAGAGTTATCTCGAGACACTTTACAGATAGAGTAGGTCTAGACCACACTCTATAATTTACAAAGCCCCAACAATTCCAGCAATTCCAGTAATTCCCTCAAGAGCAAGCAGTGCGACAGTGGCGAGGAAAAACTCCCTCTTGGGAAGAAACCTCGGACAGACCCAGGCTCTCGGGACGTGACGCACGTGATGCGTTCGTCCAATCAGCTGCCGTCAAGGGCGTCGAGCATCAACCATGGATGTATGACGTCGTGACACCACGCATTAGTCGTGTCGCAAAAAATGGATCAGCACTGTGAGGCATCACATTTCTGTTCCATTTTTGGTGGGAGTCGCACATGCGCAGTAGCTAGGTAAGGACTACTAGCCAGTCAGAAGCAGAGTATGAAGGCGTGCCACGCTAGCAGCTAGGCGAGCATTATAACAGGAGTTACAAAGTGACGCACGTTTGTCTCTGAAGTAAAGGCTGGACTACAATAGAGCTGTTTGGAGCAGTTGGTGAACAGTGTTTTCTGTTGGAGATGGTAAGTCCCTTTGGGGTGGACTTTGGGCTTTTTCACTTTGTAAACCTATAACGTGCACAAAAAAAGATATATAACACAATAAAGGAAAAGGAAAAGGCCAAACAGCATATTATGAGCACTTTATGTCAATTCTATGAAGAGTCTTTATGCTGTTCCCTGTTCTTCTTTTCCACATAGACATATTGACAATGTTTCAACCACAAATGGTCTTACTAAAGTATAGTAGTTTTGTGCAGATAATTGTGCAAAACATTTTTATGGATGTGCATGGGCCTCCTGATAATTTGACATTTTGGTGAACCCTAAACGAATAATGTCCAAAATGAGGAAGCATCTACTGTTTGTTGCCGTTTTTGTCCCATCATTTCATTCATTTCAACTTTTCTGTCTGCAGAGTCTCCGCCATCGTGAAGCAAACCGACAGCATCAACCTGCCTGGCTTTCCAAAAAACACACCTATAAGTTGGTACGTTTGTCAGCTGTTCTTACCATCAGGTTGAAGATCAAGGTGGAGTCGACAGCGATGGCTTTGAACAGCAGCTGGGCGTCACTGTCTTTGGCTTTATACCGCAGACTGTACAATTCCTTGTTGCTGCTCCAGTCAGCAGGCAGCAGCTCGGACTTCTTATCACTGCTGCGTGCCTGGAGGTGGGAGAGAGAAAGACACACACGGAAAAACAACAAACACATTAGGGATACACAGAGGGAAAATGGTGGGGGTTAGAGGACCGTGAGAGTGCGCAATAACAATGTCAGGACAAACTCATCAGAATGATTCTAGTGGTCAGTGGTGGCGGTAGTACATTTACTCAAGTACCGTACTTAAGTACAAATTTGAGGCACTTGTAATTTGAGTATTCCATTTTATACAACTTTATACTTCCACTCCACCACATCTCAGAGGAAACCATTTTACTGCACTTCATTTGTCAGTGAACTTTAGTTTTGAATGTTTGTGATGAAGTGAAGGATGAGGTGTTGATTTGTGTGTTAGGGAATTTGTCCTACTTCTTAAGCAAAATAGAGATATGTAGTTCTCACAGGACAACGATGCTACAAGCATATGATGATCTTATAGGATATGATGCATGGCTGTAGATTAAACTAGCCAACAGTATATAAAAGGAGTTAAAATGAGCACAACGTTAAACATCTACAGCAGTAAAATGCAACATACACATTAATGCAGCAGGAATATTAATACATAAACATCACAGGACAATGAGTACTGTTTATACTTTTGCTGATAATACTTGCAGTGGAGTGTTTTCACAGTGTGGTAGTAGTACTTTTACTGAAGAAAATTATCTGAATACTTCTTCCATCACTGCTAGTAGTGAAATGTAATGTAGTGCTTTAGTGTGACTGGCCCCGAGTGGCACAACACTGGGTTAGCTAGCTAAAGATGACATGACAGTTTTTAGAGCTCGTCATTAGCTATATCTCTATTTTAAAAACAAGCTGCTGGTTGATTCTGCTTCAAATACAACATCTCATTAAAAACAAAGCTAAAATATGTTTGCCAAAATATTACAGTTCGCTAGATAACGTCAGCAATTTAGGAAGCTAACGCTAATCTAAATTGAGCAGCCCCCGGGCCAACTAGCGAGGACAGAATTCCATTGAACAACTGACAACTTTATTTTCTTTCCGTAAAGCCAAGGTCAATAACCTCGGTAAAAAAAATAGACCAAAATATACACCTGAACAGTTTAAGAGCCATTCTTCAATTCGGTGTAAAAGCAATCCACAAAGCAGCACGTATTTTCAGAAAATCTAGTTCAGCTGCAGTTAATCCCACGACCCTCTTTATATAAACTGTTATTTGTAATACAGTGAGCAGGGGAAACAGTTTGTCAAAGTTGTTCAATTGATATTGTTAATAAATAATCAATATAACGTTACAGATTTTCCAAAAAATAAATTACTACTGCGATGCTGACTAACGATCATAGCGCTAAACAGCTAGCTAACGTTAGGCATTGAACGGGTTGTTGATGCAAAATCCATCACATCACATACTGTTACCGTTAACACAACGTTACATCGTTTAGTTAGCTAATGCCAGTTTATTGAAATTACCTCGTCTCCAGACCCGATGCACCTGTATCCGTTTTTTATCATTTCCCAGTGAACGAAACAGACAACGGCGTCCTGTGGACAGGTAATGCTGCCACCGACACACGTATATAACACCTCTAAGCCTGCCATGTTTCTGTGATATGGCAACTATAACAACATCAATTCACTTTCCAGTGAAGAAAAGAAAACGAAAGTCTTCACAGGACTCAGGGGCTTAACGGCGTCAAGTTCGGAGCATAGCAACAGCAGCCACTTCCTGTCTACACCTTTTCAATGTAAAAGCTCTAGTGAGAAGTTTGATTGACTACCAACCAGTATAATAACAGCTTTATGCTAATAAAATATGTTAACGCTAACAAACACTGACCCCTTAAATATAAAATATAAACACCACGAACCAAATAAATATAAAAAACAAACAAACATAAAATTCGATTGGATTTTTAATTAATAGATTAGTTTTTTTGAATTCAGTTACAGGTAGGCCCACTTCTGTACAGCTGTTTTTTTAAACTTCATAATAATAATAATAATAATAATAATAATATCAACAAATAAAAGTTTTTAACAATTTCAATTTCAATTTTCAAGTGAACTGTTGTTCATGATATTTATATGTAATTATGAGTCATAAGTTCAGTATATATATATATATATATATATATATATATATATATATATATATATTTCTGTAAATTAAATGTCTGTGTCATCATAAGATCAAGCTGGAATTGCATTTTATATATATGCCATATATAGTCCAGCTTGATCTTATGACACAGACATTATTTAATTTACAGAAACCTATATGTTTATTTTTCCTTTTCTTCTTTTTTAAGTATGCAATATGCTTAATAATGTATTGACATCACGTTGACCCCTAAATGTGCCAATTGCTGAAGATAGAGAATTATTTTTTAATTACTTAATTTTGTTTTAAAGTATCCTCAGCGGGAAACCAGTGCTATCTATCTAATGTGTCTAACTTTACATGTCAGTTGTGTTTTGATCCAACGCATAAAGAGTCCCGGGTTAAAAACATGCTCAGAAGTTATAGTTCCGCTATTTCAGACGTATGTGGCTGAAAAATCTAAATGTATGTATGTCACTGTATGAGAATGTTTAAATGTAGAGCGAGCCATTTACTAACATTAAAGAGTTATAAAGACAGGAATAAAGACCTTTTTTTTAATATGATACCACAGTCACAAATCTGAGGTGGAGGCTACTCATCCACCAATAAAATATCCGTTCAGTTTCTTTTGCAACACAAAGATACTTCATTTCCCATCGTGCACCTCGCAGGACGGAGGAAAGGGTTTCCTTGTCAAGATGGCGGCTCCCTTGACACTACTTTTGATTGTGGCTGTTACGATCCGTGCAGCTCTGTACAGATCCAGTTTAGCGGACCTCATATCGGAGAGAGTGGAGGTGGTGTCTCCGCTTACCGCCTGGAAGAGAGGTAAGCGGGGTTTAGTGGCTTTTGGGGGCTAATTCTCTGGCTGAAACGCCGCTCCGGCTCGCCTCCTCTCCTTGGCGCTGCTGTCACCCAGTAATGAGTGAAGTCGGCAACCGGTTTATCTACAGAGAACCTAGATTTGACGTCCACATAAAAAAAATGCCCTCTGACGCTTTATTGAGGAGAATAGAACAGCTTTTTCGTGATTTATGTCGCTGGAGATTTAAGTTAGTTTTGACTCGTATTTCCGTGGAGGTTTTTATCATGTTCTCTGATCCAAAGATGATGCTGCAGCAACGAGAGAGAGAGAGAATCAGGGTCTTTACCGGTTAACGTGAGAGGAGACTATTGACCGATAGCCTCCTCAAGTACTTCACTCGAGTCCTTTCGTTTTCAAATGGTGGATACTGATACTATTTACACAGCTCTGGAGAAACCATTTCATATTTACTATATTTAATAAGACCTGTAGACTCTTTGAAAAAATCGGATAAAGACCTACCTATTTAGACAGGCGTTTGGTGGGCCCTGTCTGCACTTTATTTATTATAATGTAATTCTAATTGTGTATTGTGTTAACTCTTGTATGTGTTTTTATGTAAAGCACTTTCTGATTTTTATCTGTAATAATAAGCGCTCTATAAATACATTTTAGTTACTTACAATGCAACCACTTTTATTTTTATCCAAGTCAAATGTTAAATACAATACCCGTTCACTGTGGTATTATTCAGTAGTGGAATCATGAAAGTACTAATACCACAAGTGAAAATACTCCATTACAAGAAAATGTCCTAAATTCAAAATATTAAAAGGTATCAAAAATAAATATATATATATATATAGCAGGAAATTTGTTTCTACAGCCAGTACACACATAAGAACAATTAATCACAATAACATAGCCACAAGTAACACAATATACTGTATAGTCACAAGAACATGAGTCCATTGAGTATTAATTGAGTTTGTTGAGGGCAGGGATGGCACCAATCAGAGATGTGTATCTGCTGTGATGGGATTAGAGTGAAGCATGAGTTCAGGGTGGTAATAGGGCTGCACGATATGAGGATGTGGAATGCGATGATGTTGTTGAGCATTGCAATAACAATATTACTTGCGTTAAACAGATATTAAAGCTACTGGTAACTTTTATAAACATAAGTTTGTGTCATATTTAGGGCTGGATACCGAATTCAATTAGCCTGACAAGCCATTGGCAGGGCTCAATCTGAGGGACGGGATAAACGGTTGTCTTTCAAATCCCCTCTGCACTCATAGCCAACCAGAGCAATGCTAGTTGATAGATTCAACGTTTTGACTTATCCGGTAGGCAAAACTTCGAACACATCTTCTTTTTTTAGGAAAGACTTCAGTGCCGTTCTTTTCTCAAAGAAAAGCTTAACTCCAAGTCTTCCAGAGTCACAGCCAAAGCCGATTAGAAAGACCGCGGTTCGCCAGCCATCTTCTTTGTTTTCAAGTAGCAGGGAGTTCACGCGGAACTGTCGCAACTCTGCCGTCATTATGTTAAGCCTGCCCACCAACTCTATACACGATGGGATTGGCCTGACCAGAATTTGGTTTTTCCAGCTTGCAAGCCAATGGAGTTGGAGAGTTTGAGTTGCTAGACTGACCTTGGCTGTAAATTACATTTGCTGCCGCTAGGGTGTGTCTAAATTTCTAGGCTGGAATTCAATACTTTTAAGGCACAGACCGAATTGCCTCCTTAGTATCAAGTATCGAAAAATGCCTTGTTGTCTTTCAATACCAAGTTTTAATATGTAAAGGGTGAATCTTATCCATGTCAGTGAGCCAATAAGCACGCAGCATGCTTCTACCAAGATCTAATACTGCTGGCTGTCTAATGTTACACATCGTAGAGGCAGGCAGGAAAAACTCTACGTTACACAGTGACAGGGCTCACGTAGTAGGAGCTGAAAAATAAATAAAAAAGTTTGTGCCGTAACGTGTAATGTTGTAATTATTTTTGTTAGAATGGATTTTATAAAATTGGTATAGATAAAATTGTTAAGGAGCCAGTATCGAAGTTACGATATTGGTTTCGGTACTGATATTGAAGATTTTTTTAACAATACCCAGCCCTGGTCATCACTATATCCTGACATTACTACATAAGACAGATAATGTACTGAAATTCCTCTGCCCCCTCCGAATGACTTTTGCAAGATTCCACTACGCCCGAAGGAAAACAACCAATCAGAGACGAGGAGTCTCTAAGGCAGTGTTAATAACTAGGCAGCGCTGATCAAATATGCATCAATATTCTCTTACAGCTTTGCCTGTTTTTGGCCTCAAAAAAAAAAAAAAAAAAAAAAAAATGTGGACTGTTTAGCTGTATAATAAGTAACTTTGCTCTGCTGGACTGTTTTCAACATGGCGGCCGGGTCACAAACGGTCAAATAATAAAATGAGTCCCCGAACCATTATCGTTTTACAGCTAAACAGTCCTGGTCTTTTCAGTATACTGCTAAAATATAACAAATTGCTTTTGAATCATAACATATTAAACACAAAAGGGTTTGAATACAGATGAAGATTTTTAGCTACTGTAATGTGCAATTGTTTTCAATTCTTTAATGAAATATTGTTTTAATTTCTGTATCTATCAAACAAAATATGAAGCGTTTTTGAGCCTTTGGTTTTTGTATCTCGCACACACACACACACACACACACACACACACACACACACACACACACACACACACACACACACACACACACACACACACACACACACACACACACACACACACACACACACACACACACACAACAGCCCGTCATTAATTGTTGAGTTGTAACAGGAAGTTGCATCACCATAAAAAGGTTCTGCAGCTGATTGTACTCAGAATAAAACTGAGACATGTTGTTTCTTTGTTTGCAGTTGTTGAAGGCTTGGCTCTGCTTGACTTGGGAGTCTCACCGTACTCTGGAGATGTTTTCCATGAGGTGAGAGATGCACAGACACACACACACACACACATGCACACGCACGTTGATTTATGTATTTGTTTCCTGAGTTAGTAAAAATCTTCATCTGAGTGGTCTTCACTTTGTGCTGAATGAGAGCTGTTTTTGCCCTGCCTTGTTAGTGGAGGTTGTTGGTCCTGGGTGGAGCCTGAATGCAATACCTGCAGACAATAGTCATGACAGAGGAAGTACTTCACGTCCTCTGCAAGTTTTTTTCAAATTAAAAAAAGAAACCAATCCATCTGTATTTCAGAATCCGATCCAAAATTTGCCGTGGTATTTTACACATATTTGTCTCATACAATGGTACAGTACAATGAAGTGAAATTCAATCCCTGCATTTAACGCATCCTAAGCATTACAGGGTTCAATGTTTAGGTTTTTAGTGAAAAGAATTGGGGGGGAAAAAAACCTTTGAAAAAAACATCAAAAACGTCAAAGAATGCCCCAAAAAAACTTGAAAAGAGCATTAAAAAAAAATGCAGATGTCGGAAAAAAACCTGTCAAAAAGCGGCAAGTACCAACTCAATTGATTCAACAAGCATTCTCCGACACTATCGTTCTCCGACAAGAGAACGATAGTGTCCTTTATGATGCGATGATGCCTAAACAGGAAAGTGGGTTGTAAACAATAACAATACACAAAGTAAGAGAAAAAAAAAAAAAATATTCTGCAAAAGTTGGGAATCAGAAATAGAAAAAAGAAAAACTTAAGAAAGTATGAAGTGTAACTGTATTTAAAATGAAAAGAGCGGAAGAGTGTTTGAAACAAAGAGGGTGGAATTTGCAAAATATTGTGTAATATTTTTATTTTATCTAGAAAGACTCTTGAGTCAATCAAGGCAGCAGGGACGTTCATGTATTAAGGATGCAAATAAAACCTTATCTAGCATCTCTATCAAGGCAGCCAAACATTTTAAGTAGCAGAGGTTTACATTGCATTGGTATGTGGTGGTATGCTGCCAATATGCACAAACAGGCAAATTTACTGATTGGAAAATCCATCTGAAAACACTTAAACGCCATTCAAAGGTGGCCGGGTTGGCTCAGTGGGTGGACCAGGCGCAC
The DNA here is from genome assembly GCF_004354835.1 of Perca flavescens. Lineage (NCBI taxonomy): Eukaryota > Metazoa > Chordata > Actinopteri > Perciformes > Percidae > Perca > Perca flavescens. Next base: position 9,686,882 of record NC_041334.1, read on the forward strand.
ATATACTGAGAGGTTTATGCCTCGACGCAGAGGTCCAGGGTTCGAATCCGACCTGTGACGATTTCCTGCATGTCTTCCCCGTCTCTCTCACCTAGCTGTCCTGTCAAATACAGGCGGAAAAGCCCAAAAAATAATCTTAAAAAAAAAAAACACCATTCAAAGCAGGTGGCAGAGACACTTTTGCTTACAAGTCAAACTTAAAGGAAGTGACATCACAGGTAGGATCATATCTCAGTAGAAATGATTTTAGCTACAGTATCTAAAAAGCATTTGACCACAGCATGCCGCATAAACACACTCATGTCTCGTTAAATATGTGTCATTGTCCCAACTGCATGTTTGTGTTGGTGCTCTAACCCCAGATGTCCTTTTCTTTCCTCTTCAGACTCCTCTCATCATTTACTTCTTTCACTTTTTGGTGGACTATGCAGAGATCACGTTTATGGTGAGTAAGAAGAAGAGAACATTTTTTTTTTTTCGGGCAGTTTCATGTTTTTGTAAGTCAATCAAAAAGTGACAGTATGTACAATAAGTATGAATACCAATAAGCATTTCACCTTTGAGAAAATACACCAATGAAAAACGCAGATTGAGATGCTAATTCTTTGGGATTTGCATCAGATTAAATATGCGAGAGGATTTTCTGTAATGTGAGCCCAGACCGGGAAAGCTCAGCAGTCTGCACAATACTTTAATTTAAAGTACTGCTTCCCTTATGGTAAGCCATGTCTTTGAAGCGTTTCCAGGCAAAATAGAATAGGAAAAGATGTTGATGTAATTTTGACACAAATACATATTAATAAATTACATGTTGACAAATGACAAAAATAATCGATTTTCTAATATTGCACCTGTCAATACAGAATGAAATATTCTGTAGCCTATTTTGCCTTCAATACTGCCGACGTTGTCTTTGCTGTAATCAAATTAGTATATATTTATGGTTAATATGGTATTTAAAGTTATCAATGGGAAACATACATCAGGCTATCAGCAGCAGCAGCAGCGCGTCAGACACGTTTCTGGTGTTTAAGGACATTGAAAACGCCACGCAGCTGACACACAACAAACGCCACGCTCACGCCACGCAGCCAGTGTGTAGCCGGCCTACATGACTAACATTGTATCCACATTATTGGTGATTATTTATCAAAACCCACTGTGTTAATATTTTGTGAAAGCACCAATAGTCACACTACAATATCGCCACAACAATCAAACAACAATTACACCCATTAGGTCATTATATAAACAGGCATTAAAAGTAATGGACCAGAAACCTGTAAGATGGCACCAGTTTTGTAAATTATTCATTTCTAAAATTAATTTCTAAGTGTGTGAATAACCTTTCACCAGAAATATTTTGTCAATTAGTGGTGAAACAAAAAAGCGGAATAAGAACTAGAGGCACAATAAGTGGTAACTGTATAGCGGCAAAACGTAGAACAACATTTGGTCAGACATCATTTTCAGTAAGAGGCATAAAATTGTGGAACGCTTTACCATTAGAAATTAAAACATTGACAGAACTCAAGGTTTTTAATACACATTTAAAGCAATGGCTGAAACTGAAACAACTCAGTGAACACTGACTATACAAGATACAAGACAAGTCATACACACATAATGTTGCATATGTTAGCATGCATAGACATATGCATACTTTTGTGTTCGTGTATTGTTAAATGTGTCTAAACTCTGTTTTATAGTGATTTTTACATTAATTTAAGTTCATATCTTATTTCATGTATGGAATGTATTTATTGTATGTATTTAATAGTTAAAAAAATGTATATTAATACTCTGTAATTTCTGTTTTCATTTTAAAAGCCTAACCAGAGACAGGGGTTGCAAATTAATCATGGCTATAAACCTGTATGCATGGCATCTACTTTGTATTCTTTATAAAGCAATGTTCTATGCATTTGTCCCTGCCAAATAAACATTAAATAAAAAAAAAAAAATATATATATATATATATATATACACAAACATACATACATACATATACGGGTTCAATAGGCAAAACTTTAAGTTTTGCCATATCGCCCAGCTCTAGAAAGTAAATGGGTGTTTTATATTTCAGAGGCTCGGCTGCTCATTCTCTGTCTTTCTGTCTCTTTAGTTGGCAGATGTGATCACTGCTGTGGCTCTCTACATGACCGTGAAGGACTACAACAAACAAGTGGTAAGAAAACAGAAATGGGCCTTAAAAAGTACTGAGAAAAGATAATTTTTGGGGGCTTTTCCGCCTTTCATTTTTGACAGGACAGCTAGCTGAGAAAGGGGGGGGGGGAAGACATGCAGGAAATCGTCACAGGTCGGATTCCAACCCTGGACCTCTGCGTCGAGGCATAAACCTCTCAGTATATGTGCGCCTGGTCTACCCACTGAACCCACCTGGCCACAAAAAAAAAAAAAAAAAAAAAAAGGAAAATTCAAATATTTGGACATGGACTTTCCCAGTTAAAAAAAATACAGAAACTATATACTTGTTTCACTGCCACTTGGCTGAGTTGTTTATAGATATATTATATAGTTGAAATGTTGACATCCAGTGTATTATTTGGTGTTCACTGTGTATTTTCCTGCCGTGTTGTAACGTGTTAAATGTGCTGTTGATGCTGTTTCAGTTCAGAAAGCAGAAATATGCCCTGGAGGCCGACCGCTACCCCCTCGACTGCCTGGAGCTCATCAGGAGCCCCAAAGAAATGTACTACATCCCTCTGAAAGTAGCCATGTTGTAAGTACAAGCACACACGTTTCCACGCAGCAAGCCCCCAGTTATCAGTAAGAGATGGTCACCATGTCAGAGTTGTTGCTGTGACATGGTGAGAGACATGTCAGACTACTCGCTAAACCCTGACCAATCATAGCTCGCTGTCTATAAGAAGAAATAAGATCAACCTTTATTAATACCCGGTAGTAGCCGCGACACCTGATTGACGTGAATGCAGCCTGACTTTTCCTCTACCGCCACCACGAGGTCAAAGTTTCAAATTTTGATTCAGATGCAAAACTAGCAAGTGCTAGCTAACACCATCTGCTGAACCAACATGGTGAACATTATACCTGCTGTGTTAGCATTTTAGCTCAAAGCAGCACTGTGCCAAAGTACAGCCTCACAGAGCTAGCATGGCTTGCCCGAAGTTGATTTTTTTTACAGATTTCTTTTTAGTGGTTATCAAATAACGACAACGACTTAAAGGTGCAGTAGGTAAGACTTATAAAACTAACTTTCTGTCATATTTGTGTCTACTGACACCCATCATCTTCTTCTCCTTCTAAAAAAAGACAGCCGCCAGTCATGCGGCGCTAGTGCCAACTCAATTCTCGATCGCAAACGGCACATTAAAATCATTCAAAAAGCATTCTCCAACGTGGTTATGGTGAGGGGGCCAAGAGAATTAGGCCAGTGGGATGTGATATTTACCTGCCCGACGTGGCGTTTTACTTGCCCCGGGCCATTGGGCAACCCTTACTGTTAAACACTGAAGTAAATAGCGCAGCCTTCAAGTTTCTTGTTGTAAAATCATCTTAGTGGCCAATCGTAATCAGACAAGTCTTCCCGTAGTGTTATCATCACACTTGTTTCTTCTCTCGCAGTTACCTATTGAACCCGTTCACCATCCTGTCCTGCGTCGCCAAGTCAACCTGTGGCCTGAACAACGCCGTCCTCGCCCTTTTCATCCTCTCTACAATCAAAGGTGAAGTTTGAGTTGAATAACAAGCGTGACGTGAGTCCACATTTCTGGATCCATAACGACAATGTCTGCCTGTGTGGGACACAGCTGTTTTCTGTAGGACTTATTGTGCGCTAAAATTATAAAATGTATAAATGAAAAGTAAAGTCAGGAGCTGTCACAGTATTGTATTCTAGCAATGTTATTCATAAATGGAGCTCTTTGAATGCTTTGACTGTCAAAGTTAAAATGACGGCAACAATGAAAACGTGAATTGATCATTTTATTGGAGTGTTTCTACGTTCATGTTGCAGGGAATGTTTTGCTGAGCGCCGTATTTCTCTCCTTGGCCACATATCAGTCCATCTATCCTCTCACTCTGTGCGCCGCAGCGCTGCTCTATTTGATGCAGGTACGGTGTGTGTATGAATGGACACGTTCGTATTTAAGGAGTCCTAATGCTCCGTCTTTTTTGTTGCTCTTTCACCATTACTTTTTCTGTCCCTTCCAACTCCATTTTCTCCTGCTGCTCTTTTTCTCCTTTATCACCGTTTTTCTTGTTTCCTGCTTTAAAATCCCTACTCATCATGTCTGTCTGCCTTTTTTATATATATATATATATATATATATATATTTGAGTTTAATCTCCTGGATTTCTGCCTGTCATTAAAGCCATTCCATGTTTCTGATTCTCGTCCTCCAGCGTCAGTACATCCCGGTGAACTACCGGCGGGCCAGCTTCTGGTGGTTCATTGCTCAGTATGCCTTCATGTACCTGGGCAGCCTGTTCGTCATTGTCTGCCTCTCCTTTTTCCTGCTCGGCTCCTGGGACTACCTGCCGTCTGTCTACGGCTTCATGTGAGTGCTGAACTGACCATTTTAGCCAAGCTTAAAGGTTCCCTGTTGCGGTTTTATTTTTTTTTACCTTTTTATTTAACCAGGAAGACACTCATTGAGATTAAAAATCTCTTTTTCAAGAGGCCAAGACAGGCAGCAGTTCAACCACACACATACATACAAGCACCAAATACGGTACACAAAAACACGAAAAACGTAAAAAAAAAAATAATAATAATAAGTCAACCATAATCCTAAACACATTAGGCAAAACATCTACAGCCAGATGTGGCTGCCTCCAAGTCGATCAACATCCTCTTAAAAGCAACCAATGAGAGCAGCTTATTAAGTTTCATGGGTTTCTGTAACTTAAATGCCTTTTTTCCCCAGCTCAGTTCTAACCTTTGGAACAGAACGAAGGAAAAGATCCTGGGAACGAAGACGTTAAGTCCCGGTACTATTTACACTGATATAGGTTAGAACAGTGGTTCTCAAATGGGGGTACGTGTCCCCCTAGGGGTACTTTGGAGGACTGCAGGGGGTACGTGAGATATTTAACAAAATCTTTAATAGTTACAAGGCTGTTGTCCAGAACATTGTTCCTCTTTATGTAGAATTTTTTTTTTCCTACCAAAAATGTGACCTAATTTTGCCTTCCTTCTACTTTTTTACAATTTTCTCGCTTGTTTCTTCTTATGTCAGTGTTTTAGAAGTTTTTGATACTATTTTGATGTATTCTTGCCTTCCTTCCTTCCTTCTTTCTACCATCTTTTTCCAAGATTTTGTAGTTTTTACAATGTTTGTCTCCTTTTCTCATTAGCATCTAAATGTATTTTCAGGTCCAAGGCTGTTGTTTAGTAAATTTATTGCTGACAGCGCTGTACTGTTGCTCTTTATATACACTTTTTTCTACCGAAAATGATTAGCGGTGGTCTTGGCTTAAAGAAACCATTCAAAAGGTGTACATTGCACATCAATCTTCAACATTTTAGTTTACACTTAAAATGTAAACGTGCCAGAGTTAGCAAAAAAGCTAATTTTCATCTGTAGTCCCTTGGCAGGTCAACACCTCATCATATTACATTAATAAAAAATAATGCAAGAAAGATAGAAAGCAAATTAAGAAAGAAGAGAAAAGAGAGAGGGACCAAAAAAAAAATTAAACTGTTTAACCATTACATAGTTAGAGCGCTGACAAGTTTTATATTTTACTGTTAAATGTCCCTCTCAAGACATAACGTCACAATTCTTTAGTAACCATATGTTCATGTTATGTGTTTATGTTTCATATTGGCTGATTAAATATCATTACCCTTTTTTTTTTTTTTTTTTTTTGTATTCCTCAAATATCCAGCAGTAGTCGTAGTGTTGACCATCTGTTCCCCCCCCCCCCTCCCCTCCCTGCAGTCTCTCCGTACCAGACCTGACCCCGAACATCGGCCTCTTCTGGTATTTCTTCGCCGAGATGTTTGAACACTTCCGCCTCTTCTTCCTCTGCGTCTTCCAGATCAACGTCTTCTTCTACACTATCCCCCTGTCCATCAAACTCAAGTAAGTCCTCTCTCCCAGAGCCCCGCTCGCACAGCGTATGCCCTTCCAAGTGAATGCAGCCAATAAGACTAAATTCTTTCAAATATCTGTGCTTCTGTGTTCCAGAGAGCATCCGGTGTTCCTGATCTTCATGCAGTTGGCTGTGATCTCCATCTTCAAGTCTTACCCCACTGTGGGAGACATCGCTCTCTACCTGGCCTTCCTTCCTGTCTGGAGTCACCTGCACAGATGTGAGTGGAGGAAACAAAGAAAGAAAGATGATGTGTATTACATATCCCAAAGTGTCACAGTACTTCTTTTAGTTAGTAGTCATTTTGAGTCCAATCCAATACTTATTTTTAATGACACAGCTGCCCGGAGCACATAAAATGGAATTAACTTAATCCTAAAATATATTTTCAGTATACATATATACATAGCAGCAGCTGATATGTTGAATTAATTTGCATTTGAAACATGGAAATAACAGCTGTAGATACTATATACTGACACATCGTATATTTCACACGCTACTTAATTCTAATACTGAAGGTCCTTGTTTAAAACTTTTAAGTCAAACACAACAGAGTACAGTAAAGAAAGGGCATTTGATCTTTATTTCATTCACCACCGTCCATTAAAACACGGCCGTATCATCCCCCAATATCGATCCATTCATGACGTTACATGTCAAAGTAAAGCTGAAGTTGTCAGTAATCCAGTCATTCATTCTTTACCTTATAATGATAATAAGAATATAACATAAATGGAAATGATGACATGCTGGCGGCCGTAGATTAACCAACAGGGGATCAAATAAGACTTGAAATGTTATCCTCATTGGACTATGAAATGTGTGCCCCAAATTTAATGACAATCATCCAAAGGTTGATGTTTATTATTATGTGTAACATTTTCAACTTTCAACAACATCCTGCAATAATAATATCTCAATAAAGCACTCAAAAACTCATGAATTTCAGACTCTACATGCTATGTTGATGTAATTGGGTAAGTCAAAAACAATCTCTTTCCTGGTTCCACCTCCCCCCCCCCCGTTCAGTCTTGAGGAACATCTTCCTGGTGTCCTGCGTCCTGCTCACCTGCTCGGCTCTGTTCCCGGTTCTCTGGCACCTCTGGATCTACGCCGGCAGCGCCAACTCCAACTTCTACTACGCCATCACACTGCTATTCAACGTGGCACAGGTAGGACGGCCTGGATGGGAGCTTGGCCTTATACATATATAATTATATTTGAGCTGTAGAGGTTCTGGTAGGTTGATTTTGTTACCTCAGGATAGAGCCAGGCTAGCTGTGTCCCCCTGTTTCCAGTCTTTGTGCTAAGCTAAGCTAACCAGCTACTGACTCAAGCTACAGGACATACAGGCATAAGAGTGATATCAATCTTCTCATTTAACTCTCTGCCAGAAAGCAAATTAGCATATTTCCACAAATGTTGACCTTTTCCTTTAACTGGAACAGGAAGCCTTCCTGGCTTTTAGAATAGAGAGAGAATGTACAGTGGGGGAAATAAGTATTTGACCCCTTGCTGATTTTGCAGGTTTGCCCACTTACAAAGAATGCAAAAATCTACAATTGTAATCATATGTACATTCTAACAGTGAAAGACAGAATCCCAAAGAAAATTCCAGAAAATCACATCATATGAATTTATTAAAATTGATAACCATCTGATGAGGAAAAACAAGTATTTGACCCCCTGGACAAACACCATGTTAATATTTTGTAGAAAAGCCATTATTGGCCAGCACAGATGTCAAACGGTTTTTATAGTTGGTGACAAGGTTTATGCACATTTCGGCAGGGATGTTGGCCCCTCCTCCCTGCAGACAGCCTCCAAATCATTCAGGTTTCGAGGTTGTCGCCTGGCAACTCAAATTTTAAGCTCCCTCCAAAGATTTTCAATCGGATTCAGGTCTGGAGACTGGCTAGGCCACTCCAGAACCTTGATGTGCTTCTTCTTCAGCCACTCTTTTGTTGCTTTGGCGGTGTGCTTAGGGTCGTTGTCGTGCTGAAACACCCATCCTCGACCCATCTTCAGCTCTCTCACTGAGGGAAGGAGATGTCGGTCCAGAATTCCACGATACATGGCCCCGTCCATCCTCCCCTCAATACGATGGAGTTGTCCCGTCCCCTTGGCTGAAAAGCACCCCCAAAGCATGATGTTGCCACCACCATGCTTGACGGTGGGGATGGTGTTCTTTGGGTTGTACTCGGTGTTCTTTGCCCTCCAAACACGACGAGTTGAGTTGAGGCCAAAAAGTTCTATTTTGGTCTCATCTGACCACATCACCTTCTTCCAGGCCTCTTCTGAGTCGTCCAGGTGGTGAATGGCGAACTTCATGCGGGCCTGTACATGTTTCTTCTTGAGCAGGGGGACCTTGCGTGCGCTGCAGGATTTCAATCCATGACGGCGTAGTGTGTTACCAACCGTTTCTTTTGTAACTGTGGTCCCAGCTGCCTTCAGTTGATTCATCAGTCCCCCCTTGTGGTTTTGGGATGATTCCTCACCGTTCGCATGATCAGGGACACCCCACGAGGCAAGATCTTGTGTGGAGGCCTAGATCGAGGGAGGTTGGCGGTGGTGTGGTGCTTCTTCGATTTCCTGATAACTGCACCGACAGTTGATCTTTTCTCTCCAAGTTGCTTTCCGATTCTCTTGTAGCCCATCCCAGCCTTGTGCAGATCAACAATCTTGTCCCTGATGTCCGTAGAAAGCTCTTTGGTCTTGCCCATGGTAGTGATGTTGGATGCTGGTTGTTTGGGTGTTCACAGGTGTCTTTTATACAGGTAACGAGGTGAGGCAGGTATATTTGATGTAGATAATTGGTTCGGATTGGGGCTGTGTCTTAAAGAAAGACTAACTGGCTTGTAGGAGCCAGAATACTTGCTGTTTGTCCAGGGGGTCAAATACTTGTTTTTCCTCATCAGATGGTTATCAATTTTAATAAATTCATATGATGTGATTTTCTGGAATTTTCTTTGGGATTCTGTCTTTCACTGTTAGAATGTACATATGATTAAAATTGTAGATTTTTGCATTCTTTGTAAGTGGGCAAACCTGCAAAATCAGCAAGGGGTCAAATACTTATTTCCCCCACTGTACATTTCATAATTATTTTCTTTTATTCATTATTATTGGTCATACAGTATCTCACAAAAGTGAGTACACCCCTCACATTTTAGTTTTACCCTTCACCATACCTAGAGATTGGCATGGTTTTATGTTGGTTAGCCTAGTAGCTGGTTTGATTTCCATTGAGAGATGATTTTATGGAAAGTACCCCATGCCAATCTCTAGGTATGGTGAAGGCTATGTAATGATGTGGGGCTATTTGAATTCCAAAGGCCAAGGGAACTTTATAAGGAGGCATAGTATCCTGAGTCCATGAAATAACTGGCCTGCCTGCCTCTATGGGAATTTAACATAGGAGTGTACTGACTTTTGTTGCCAGCGGTTTAGACATTAATGGCTGTGTGTTGAGTTATTTTGAGGGGACAGCACGTTTACACTGTTTATACAAGCTGTAAACTTAATACTTTACATTGTAGCAAAGTGTCATTTCTTCAGTGTTGTCCCATTAAAAGATATAATGAAATATTAACTAAAATGTGAGGGGTGTACTCACTTTTGTGAGATACTGTACGTCAAGTGAAATTAGCTCAGGTCTCAATGGTTAAACATAAACATAATGCATATTTTATTACAATAAGTGATCTTATAAAGGTCTAGTGAGATGTCGGTCTGATATTTTATATTTGTTCTTCTTTTCAGTTTGCTAATACCATTACTTAAAACAATTTTTACTACTATTATTATTATTATTATTATTATTACTATTACTTCTGAATCACACGCTGAGGACTGTATCTATGTACTAATATGTATTTCCCCTCAGATTCTGCTGGTGTCGGATTATTTCTACGCCTTCTTGAGGAGAGAACATCACCTCACCTACGGATTGTATCTGAAGAGAAAAGATGGCTCCGAGGCTACACTAGTTCTTAAATAAATACACACACCTGCACACACACACACACACACACACACACACACACACACACACACACACACACACACACACACACACTCATACGCACATCACCATCTGGCTGACAGCCTCTACGAGGAAAAGAGAGACTGCTCAGGGTTTCCCTTCACCTCAAAGGGAGCAAACGCAAAGTGAGGAGGATAAAGACTTTCAGAGCCACACTGGTCCTCAGACAGGACATTAACACACATGCAGTACGTGTGTCTGGTACTACTTCACATACAAAGAAGTCACAAAATACTACATGACAGACACATGCTGACATGGGATGTAGAAATCTTGCTCCTGCCGTGTGAGACAAACGAACAACTAAATATCTCTATTTGTCCTCTGGAGAACTCTTATTTTGAAGCCTCCCCCTACCTGTGACGGTGGCTTTTATTTTGAAGCTTTTTGTCCTGCTGACCGCCACTTCCAGGATAATTTTATTTTGGCGCTGTGTTGTTATTCTGCAGCTCTGCCTAGACAGCTTTTTATTTTGAAGCATCAACTCTCACACAGCTTTTTCTTTTTCTTTCTGGAAGGAAACGTCACTCTGCTCTGGGGGGATCGGGGGGCTTTTATTTTGAAGCCTTGTGGGAAATTGTGGGAAGCTGGCTCTGATTTGATCATTCCTGATATCCAGCTCTCCCACACACATTCTCTTTGTGTTTTTCATGTTTACCTGAATACATTTGTGTTCAAACTGGTTTCCTTTTGTGGTGGGAAAGCTATCTTTAAGGGTTTGCCTCTCGTTTTCTAACTGCTTTCTTACAGTCCCCCTATTTTTTACAGTCTGCTCTTCAATTAACAAATTCCGTATTATTAGTGTTGCATCTCATCTCAAGTGAAAACCAGTCAAGCCGATATGAACCTCGTCGTGGTACATAAACACTTTCTGCGACCGTGATAGCTTCAGCTCCCTGAACACCGAGACATTTGTCTAAAAACGTTGGGATTTGGGGGTTTTTCTGCTTGTAATCTCCATGTAGGTTTCTACAAAGGAACCGATTGTGTGCCACTGAACAGCTCAAGTTTTCATCATTTACTCTATTTCTGCATGTATGATAGAAGTTATTTCAAGAAGTTACTGTTAAACTTTTTACCTAAACATGTACCTGACGAATCGCTGAACTCTAGACTCTCATTTAAAGGAATAGTTCAGAACATTTTGTAAAAAATACTTTTATTTGGTTTCTTGCTGAGAGTTGAGGCCGTTTTATGGTTCTGCGGAGGCTCCACGCAGAGCTTTCGCCATAGCCTACGTTAAGTGGCCTGATGTTTATACTTGTGCGCTGGTGTGTGTGTCGAGCCGGCATGCGTGCATGCGTGTGTGTGTGTGGGGGAGCGAGGGAGAAGTGCAAGGTGACGGAAATTAGCTTCAGATCGAGTAGCGACTCCAGAGTCATAGCGAGAGAATTCTACGCAGAAGCATAAAACAGCCTTTTAGATGATGAAGCTACAGCTAGCAGCTGGCTATCTTAGCTTAGCATAAAGACTGGAAACGGGGGAAACAGCTAGCCTGGCTCAGTGTGAATGTTGTATCATGTTTGTTTAATGCACTTTGTGTTTTGTACAGCTTAAAGAAACATGATGTAGCTTGTTAATCAGTGAGCTTTAGATGTGTGCTAAGGTGCCTGTTTTCAGTCTTTGTGCTACGCTAAGCTAAGCCGCTGCTGACTCGAGTTTCATATTTGCCGTACAGACATGAGTGGTGTTAATCTTCCCATCGAACGCTCCACCAAAAAGCGAATAAGTGTATTCCCCAAATTGTCAAACTTGTTCTTCAATTTAGGACTTTAAAGGTCCAGTGTGTAACATGTTTAGTTGTTCATTATCAAAAATCTGTGTTCACACCGTTCACAAATAATAATTATAATATTACCACCACCATCAATTCCAAGTATTCATTTTGACTTGAAATATTACATTTGCATTCGCATGAACTGGAGTAGACGCTCCATATTCATGCGCCATCCTGAAATACATTAGCCGGTAAGGGACATACAGGACATGCTGCTCCGCCTTTCGCGTTTTCGCTGTCACATGATAAACTAACAGGTGCTGCTAATGCTGCTAATGGGTATCGTAGCTTCCAGGTACCGGCTAGTCTGAAGAAGGAAACATGGAGGACCACACGTATTCAAAATCCAAATTTCAGGAACAGGAGTCTTCTTCTTCGGCCAGAAAAAGAAAAAAGGATATTGAAAAGAGCAAGAGACCGGCTTTTTGAAGCGTGAAGGCTACCGTAGCTGTAATACGTACTTTGAACTGCGTGGTGCGAGAGAGTTGATTGCAATATATGATCTCAACGCTAGATGGGAGAAATTCACACACATTGGACCTTTTTAAAAAAATAAAATGTCACAAACGTTATTTTCAAGTAGGAAACTCAACCATCCTGTCCAACATGACTCGAATGCAGCATAAACGCCTCTTTGCACTCATGCTGTGTCCTACATACATAATATGACTCTACAGCATGTGCTACATACTAGTCATCAAAGTATACTGTTTTACCTTTTAGTGTACACACAAAATCAACAGACTTTACGTTTATATACTAACAGGGATTTATACAAATGTCTCACTGCCAGTTTAACTTCACAAACCGAAAGAAAGATTGAATATTTAATTGTTCTCCAAGGTCTTTTATGCAGTGTATTTTGATTTATTCTTTTTTATATATATACGTGTGAGCTCCATTTCCTTTTTGCGTTGCATTATGGGAGAATAGTGTCGATCAAACAGGTCAGAAATCAACCGAACTGCATACTGACTTTTTGTTTACACGACATAGTGCTTTGTGTTTGTGTGGATTTTGGATATACCACCACCATTTTCCCCCTCTTTCCATTTGATAACATTTCTCCTTAATCTGGAAGCCAAACAGCAAATCCGTAATCAAGAATTTCATGCAAACCAAACATTTCTGCCTTTTAATAGAAGCTACGGACATACTATATACCTACTTAAAATCTTTCTTTTTTTAAGGATTGAATTCACACCCTTAAAATAAGCCTTAAACAGCCTCAGAAATGTTGGGACACTGATGTAAAGATAGATTTTATTTGAATGTTTTACTTTGGAGTCCACAGATGAATGTTTGTGTTTTAATGATTGTGAAAATAATGATGGGAGCAACAACAAATTTCACGCAAAATTAGACCCACTGAAATATTTTTTTTACATCAGCGGCTAAATACGTGCAAAAGCTTTTATTATACTGTATGTAAACTGGTTTTCATGTGAAATGACTAACAAATTCTGCTTACTGTACAATGACATAAATACTAACTGTGAAACCAAAACACAGAAACAAGCCTGTTCAGTTGCTCGTCTATTCTAGCAGAAGGTCGCCATTTTGATACCAATGAGGGAAAATAAAGTAATTTGTTATATTTATTTAATTGCTGCACTAAAAACGTTTGTTTTCTTTTGATTCTTTTTATTTCAGAAAAATGAGGAGCTCATCTGTTGTTTTGATACTGTACATATTATTGTGTTTTGTTTTGTTACAGATATTAAAATGCAAAGTTTGAAAGGGGTGATGCTATATTTGATGAATGAGTGAACATGTAAAAAAAATAATTATTATTAAACATGAGGTGGTTGGTTTTACCTATCTGTTTTATTTATTGTTATTTTGTGTGTGTGTGTGTGTGTGTGAGAGGCGTTGTCAGTGCATCATCATTTTTTGCAGTTTTTGGTCATATTCAGGCATAATTTAAAAAGTAAAGTCAGATGTAAGACTAGCAACATTTCATACCAAATAAAGATTTCCACAAAAATAACACAAATCAAAATGTAATTATGGCCAGACTACAGCCGTGCCGCCGCTCTCATCAACCTCATTCTGCAATGAACTAAATTCTGTGTGGCTTCATCTCTGAGCAAATTATTGAATGATGCTTTAAATGTATTTACACGAAGATGACATCTAGAGCTAAACGTCAGGGGATCACTGAAGTTAATAGGATTCATCGCATGGGGTCCTCAAATGTCTGTACAAAATGTTGTACCAATCCATATAATACGTGTAAAGTTTGTTCAAGTATTTCAGTCTGGACCAAAGTGGTGGACCGACCGACAGACCATTGACATCCTAGAATTATATCAATAGACAACTAAACATGAGTTATTAGAACAACTCGCCATCCCAGTTTAGCTTGTTGTTGAAAGTTTTATGTCCTAACAGACACGTGAAAGGTGTCACCTGTGATAATAAACCCAAAGGGAAATAGCGTGGAGCTTTTTAGAAGTTTTTAGCCTAAAGTGCCATAGGTACAGGGATGGTGGTTCACCACTTTGGTCCAGACTGAAATATCTCTATAACTGTAGGATGTATTGCAATGAAATTGTGTACAGAGAGTCGTGGGCCCCAGAAGACAAAACCAAATGACTTTTGTGATTACCTGACGATTCCTTTAGTTTTCACCTAGGCTGTAAAATACCTTTAACGTCTACTGGACTGATAGGCACATGTGTCATACATAATACACCACATGTTATACAACCCCTATTTTTGAAATGTTTGTTGGTTATTTATGTATTTTTTAAGAAAGAAAAACAGGAGAAATTATTATTATTATTATATATTGGGACGTGGCCAGCCGTTTCAGGAGGCAGTGAAACACAACGCGACCCAAATATTCCCGGGAAAAAATAACGTCATAAACCCCGCCCATTCTCTATTCACCTCAGGCGCTCAGAGAAGGGTGTGTTTGTTTTATTCCACGGCCTGCACCGCTTTCACTATCAGGCGACACCATTTCACCGGCAGAACGACCCGCATGTGAAACCAAACGCTTTGTATTTTAAGCCCCGCCTCTTTGAAAACAGACCGACCAATAAGGAGACGGACGTCATGCGGTGGATCTGAATATTCATCACTTTTCGCGGGCTTTGAGTGTCACGTGGGCTTTTCGCGCGAAAAGCGACTCCCGGCAGGAAGAAGAAGTTTCCTTACAAGAGGCAGACACAGACAGACGCGAAACAATGGCGGTGAGTTAAAACGATTTAAAAACAGACTAAAACGTTCAGTTGTCGGGTTCCATGTGTTTTCCAAAGGAGTAAAAAGTTACATTAAACAGATTTAAGTTTGTAGCTTGAGTTTTCCGCTGTAAAAACGTTTGACTTTTGTACTTTTATCCTCATCACAACAATGACAGGGATGTTTAACGTTACAGCTTTAGCTACTTGTAACGTTAGCTATCAAGAGACTGAAATGAAAACGTGTTTAAAGATTAATCCATGCTGAATTTGAAATATGTTATTTTTTTAATGATCAGTCGGGTTTTCACTGTTGCTAACATGTTCAATAATCTGTTGTGTGTTGGTCCTGCTGCTGCAAAAAGCAGACATGCCATGTGGCTGTTGAGCTTCTTGTTGCTTGATCAGTTAACGTTGAAGATGGAGTGTGTAAATGTAGATGTCTGTGGATTAAAGTCAAGTGAGCAATAACAACAGACATTACTTACAGAAAACTCAAAACCACTGACCAGGTTTCCAGCTAAATTGTGTTTTAACATAGAAAAAATAAGTTACACATGTTAAGAGCAACAGCAGCATTTAGCTAGTTGGTGACTATCTAAATCTCTATCCTGTACGTTAACATTATTATTTTTTATAACGTTACCACTTCATTTTATTGTGTTAGCTGCTTTTTGTGACTGCGGTTTTCACCGCACGGCTGCCAGTAATATCATAGTTTCTTACATCTTTATCTTATTGTGACACATTTTACTCCTGGTTTGACATTTGTGATCTATGTTACCATGATAACAGTTAACGTGTCAGAAGACATAGCTAGGGGCTGGACGCTGTAACAGCTTTTGTTGAGACAGTGTGATGTGAATTCAGACCACAGTTTGTGATGGTCTGTATCAGATTACATTATAGGATGCATCCCACTCTCTGATAGGAGAGAAGCCAATATTAGCCCATACATCCGTGAGAGAAACCTATTTAGAAGACCTACATCCTTTAGTAAAGTAATAGTCCAGCTCAGTTTTTATTGTCCCTTTTTATGGTACATTCAGCTCGCAGCATGGGACAAACAGGCTCACCAAAGCAGACTCCTCCTTCCACATCACATATTAATACAAGTAATATATCCTATTTAAAAAGAGTAACACACAATAACAATAGGCAACAATAAGTGAACCCCCAAGTTTCAACAGGTAAAATGGGCAAATCAGAACAAGTTTAAAAGTTCAAATTAAATGAGTTTATTGCACATACTAAAACGAATGTGCGAATATATACCACACTTGTACAAATACTCTAAAAGTCCAGTGTTCAAAATCTCACTCAAATAAAAACAGAAGTACTCCTTATGCAGAGTTTCAGAGTATTATATTATTTGGTCACTAATGCAATAAGGTTATAATGTCGAAGCTGGCTGAGGTGGAGCTATTAAACTTACTTTATACACTGGGTTGTTTTATATTTTGTATTATATTTATGTAAATAAAATCCTAATCTGCAAAATAACTATCAAATATGGGTAGTGGAGTAAAAAGAACAATTTGCCTTGACAATGTAGAGAACTTGCGCTATGAATTAGCATCAAATAGAAATACACAAGTAAGTACTTCAAAACTGTTCTTTTGGACAGTGCTTGAGTACACGTACAAGTTAGTTTCCACCACTGATAACAATGGTTCAATGTTCAGAATGGATCTTCTGCATTTAAAAATACAAAAATTTTGACTTTCAGTTATTAATGTACAAAACTTAACCCTTTTGATTTAAAACGATTTAAATCATTTGGATTTCAGAAGCCGTTGAACGATAAACTTACTGCTAATGGATATTTAAATTCAGATGAGTAGATATTTAAACAATCCTTGTGTTGTAGCAACTGTCCAGTTGCATAAAATCACCAAATAAATGAGACAAGAACACTAAAAGAGGGGGAGGTAAACAAAATACAATAGCTAGAAATGAATAATAAACTAAATGTAAATATAGGCCTGTATGTGCATTAGTGCTTTAAGTCATCAGATGTCCTGTCCGCCTGTTGAAATAAGAGTAGTCGGAGTAATGTGTCTGTGTCGTGGCCAGGATTCCTCCGAGTCGTACCACGTGGCCACCAGCCCCAGCCGAGCCGCCAGGAGAGGAGACATGACCTCCAGCCCCGGGCGAGACCTGCCCCCCTTCGAGGACGAGTCTGAGGGGCTGCTGGGGGACGGACCCCTGCCCGGAGAGGAGGAGGAGGACGGGGACGGAGAAGAGCTGATCGGGGACGGGATGGAGAGGTGAGGCTTTGGTCTGAATCTCAACCAGCAGGTTAACTTTGTGTCGGAAAGTTTTGGCGCTTGCTGACGAGTGTTTTTCTCCTCCGTCCAGGGATTACCGAGCCATCCCAGCGCTGGACCAGTACGAGGCGGAGGGCTTGGACCTGGACGACGAGGATCTGTCGGAGCTGTCGCCTGGAGCCCGAGCCGCCGCCGAGGAGGCCATGAGGAGGCGGGACAGGGAGCAGGGCGTCAGCGGGCGGCTGAGGAGAGGACTGCTCTACGGTGAGGAGCCGCTATTCAAAATGCAACAGGAAGTTGGTTATTGTTAGCCTAGAAATCTAGACGCACCCTAGCCGCAGCAACATTATTTTGCGGGGGTGGGGGGTCTAGGCACTCTCCGTTGACTTGTGAGCTGGAAAAAACCAACCCGCCTGGTTGTAGCGCTATCCTATTGCGTGCAGAGGGAATTTGAAAGACAACCGTTTATCCCGCCCCTCGGATTGAGCCCTGTCGATGGTGAGTTCCCAGACCCAACATCTTGATGTGGCGCTGGCTTGTCAGGCTACGTTATTGTAGTTTTGCCAACTGATTTGGCCGTTATCAACTTTCATAACTCCATCAAATCTGAACACAGACCCATGTATTTGGGGTGACCAATGCCTCGGTGTCAACCCTTCCCATGACTAGTCTAGTTGTTGATGCTTCTTTTTGATCAAAGCCGCTCCAAGAACATCCTCACTTCCTCTCATCTCTAGTCTTGCTCTGTGGCTGTAGATTAGTCCACCTTTTTTAAAAACTATCTCTTTGAATCAGCGTATGTGCACCACGTGGCCACCAGCCCCAGGTCCTGTAGCAAGCCAATCATTGCAACCCGGTCTGTGTCCCTGTGTGGTTAAATCCTGCTTGCATTGTCGCAAAATCTCGGAGGTGCACGGCTCGGTGCTCAGACCCTCAGCGTCCAGAATGCAATTGTGCAATATCGCCCGCCCCGACCCGTGCTGACCGCGAGAAGCATGAAACACGTTTTATGGTTTCAGAGGATAGGATTCCTCTGTCATCCATTGCGCGTTAACGTCCGTAAATTCACTTAGAAATCCTTTTGAAAAAATAACTGCAGAACTCGCCAGAGGAGCTGCTAATTCAGCATACTTCAAATGGAGACAATTTGACAAATGGAGGCTAAAAATAACCGGGCTCAAGTTGTAGCCCACAGCTAACTCACTGTCCCCATGGAAACGTTATACATACCTCTAGAACTGTAGTTCCAAAACCTGGAGCATGATCATGCCCCATATAGAAGTATAACAAAGAGTTACAAAATACATTGATATTAACTTTCTTTTTTTAATTTCCTTTTACAAAGAGCAGATCTCTATGTATGATACAAGCAGAAATATACAAATATAATAGACGGATAAAAGGTATATAAGAAATGAGAGGAAAAGGATAAATGAGTGTTGTCAATACTTAAACGACAATCCTACATTAAAAGAAGCTGACAGATGTTAGGCAGAGGTGTCTTTTTTTTTTAATTGTTTTATTTATTTATTTCTATAAAGTGTCCAGGGTGAAAAGGAGGTGGCTGAAGGGATCGGGTGAATAACTTGTTTATTTTTGCTGTGTCCAGACAGCGAAGACGAGGACGACGAGCGCCCGGCGGCTCGAAGAAGGCGATTGGCTGAGCGGGCGGCCGAGGGCGTTGCAGACGGAGAGGAAGAGGAAATGATCGAGAGCATCGAGAACCTGGAGGACATGAAGGTTTGTAAAACTGCTGCTACAATCGTTCAAAAGTTCACATGCAGTACTGGGTTTTTTTTTTTTTTTTTTTTTTCCTTGTCGGACTGGTACTTTCCAGCGGTGGTACGGGGTCTGACGGTTTTTTCTCCCCCCGTCTGCAGGGCCACACTGTGAGGGAGTGGGTGTCCATGGCGGCTCCCAGGCTGGAGATCTACAACCGCTTCAAGAACTTCCTGCGGACCCACGTGGACGAGAACGGCCACAACGTCTTCAAGGAGAAGATCAGCGACATGTGCAAAGGTAGCCCAACTGTTTTTATAAAATATACGTTTGTGTGGCCCAGCTAGCTCAGTTGGTAGAGCAGCCTTTTCTTTCCATTAAAGGCTGAAATGCCCCCCATTTAAAAAAAAAAAAATATATATATATATATTTTTTTTTTGTATTCTGGTGTAAAATGAATGAACTTAACATCCTCATTCCTGCCATTCCAGAGAACAAGGAGAGTCTGGTTGTGAACTATGAAGACCTTGCAGCCAGAGAGCACGTTTTGGCCTACTTCCTACCAGAGGCTCCAACTGAGATGCTGAAAGTGAGTTCAGTTGTGTTGTTTTCATTCATATTAAAATGTTATTGTATTTTATTCAGAGCCACTGCCCCAGGCCTGGCCTGTGAGAGCCTCCTGTCTCTGACTTACAAATCATTCAGGCTTGCTTTTCTGCTGGGCTTCAGACTGGTGTGAAAGCTGTCAAACTCCGACTAAACAGAACTGAAGAACAACGATGGATCCTTTTTATTTTTCTTAGTCTCTAAATCCATTGTGTGTGTGTGTGTGTGTGTGTGTGTGTGTGTGTGTGTGTTGTCAGATTTTTGATGAAGCAGCCAAAGAAGTGGTGCTGGCCATGTACCCCAAATACGACCGCATTGCCCACGAGATCCACGTCCGCATCTGCAACCTGCCGTTGGTCGAGGAGATCCGCTCACTCAGGTAACCTTGAACGTTTTGCCATTTCTGTCTACTTTACCTAAACAGCATCCGTCCTCTCCTGAGGCCTGTACTACGAAGCAAGATCAACTTGTCCTGGATTTCTTTCAGTAGTCCGGCTTCACCTAACCTAACAACAACCGCGGTCCTGCGTAACCTGTACTACGACGCTGGTTATCAACTAGTTCAGTCAACTCAGGGTTTCCCAATCCAGCGGCGCGCGCGTTCACATAAAAGAGGCGTTGTTTGCGCACATAATTCAAACCGATGTGCGCATTGGCGACACACGGCTCAAGAAGCCGATATGTAGGCTAATTCCCTCCCATTAAAATATATAGTCTATATTTCATAAAAATATCCATGTTAACGGGGTTGTTGGTCTCTCAATGTTTTAACTTTTCTGAGCGCACCCCTCTCTCTCTCTCTCTGCACCGAGCTCCGCCTGATCTTCTAGAAGAACGGTGGCGCCGTTATCAATCGACCTTTTGATTGGTCAGTAGGCGGTGCGTTTACACCGGTTGATCTCTGATCCCCAACTTAACCTGCTCCCGACCAGGTTAGGTGTTCAGCATGAGTTACCACGGCGATTGAACCCGATAACAACTGATCCACCTTCGTAGTACAGAAAATCCTGGGTTGAGCCTGAAGTTAGCTCGTTAACGCCAAATCCTGCTTGGTAGTACAGGCCTCTGGAGGAGGGGTCCTTCCTCTGTTGCTAAACGCTGCGTTCATGTTGCCAAGACGATGTGTGATTAGAGGGGGTCATGTTAGGTTTTGAATAATATATTCCTACACCTTTCATGTTTGGTTTGCAATCACTTGCGTATTATTAAGTGCCAAGTCGTGTCTATCGGAGTATTCAGAGAAATGCGAGTTTCCCAGACTTAATATTAACTTGGATGTTGACGGCAACGCTATTTACGAGTCTGCGATCCGTAATCACAATAACTTCTACATGACATGAAAAAGCGACATACGGTTTCTATTTTTTTCCTGAAATATTTTTGTCTGAACAGAGGATCTAAAGACAGAGTGCCGTATGTTCTGCAGATGGTAAAGCCCTCTGGGGGCAAATGAGTAGTTTGGGTTTACATAAATAAAACTGACTTACTATGTGCTTTTATACGTAAACACTGCATGAATCATTATCTACTGAGCGCAGTGCAGACGTCAGAATCAAAATGAGCAGATGGAATGGTAAATAATGCATGATGTGCAGACTTCAGGGTCCACCAAACCAGAGTTTTACAAAAAGCAGGGAACATAAGGGAGATCAAATGAAATCGGGCAACAAATCTAATCGCCTCTTGTTCTTCTTCTTCCCTCCTTCAGGCAGCTCCACCTGAACCAGCTGATCCGGACCAGCGGCGTGGTGAGCAGCTGCACCGGAGTCCTGCCTCAGCTCGGCATGGTCAAGTACAACTGTAACAAGTGTAACTTTGTGCTGGGACCCTTCTTCCAGTCCCAGAACCAGGAGGTGAAGCCGGGCTCCTGTCCCGAGTGTCAGTCCCTGGGCCCCTTCGAGATCAACATGGAGTTGGTGAGTGCAACCCCCCCCCCCATTGGACATTGTGTTGATGAAGTGAACTTTCCTGAGGATAAAAACCTTCACCCTGTGCAACTCCCAACAAAGATGGTACAGAATCGAGATGTCTCACTCTGTAGCTAAAACAGAGAGCTCAATACACAGGGTGAAAAGAGGAGCTACAGCAATGTGCAGTACAACAAAAATGTTTTTCCAAAACTAAACCATATAAACCTATTCTGATATGACCTAAATACAATTATGAACCTGAAAATAAGCATAATATGAGTTCTTTAACTTTTCTGCTGCGTTTTTTTAGCGACTTGTTTATTTACGGTAAATGCTGGTTCATCCAATGACCTGACTGACCTTTGTCTGAGTTAATGAACCAATCCTCTCCGTCCTGCAGACTGTGTACCAGAACTACCAGAGAATCACCATCCAGGAAAGCCCCGGTAAAGTAGCCGCCGGCCGCCTCCCGCGCTCCAAAGACGCCATCCTGCTGGCCGACCTGGTGGACAACTGCAAGCCTGGAGACGAGATCGTGAGTGGAGTTAAAAACATAAATTAATACACCTTTTCATCCCTGAAAACATGAATAAAAGGTTTGAGATGTGTTACGAGTAGGGTTGGGTATCCATCCTCTATTCTCCCGTATCACCTGTAGGGTTGGGTATCGTTTGGGTTTTTTCCGAAACCGGTGCTAAAACGATATTAGTAAAATGGTGCCGGTGCCTGAACTGATACTTAAAATAATAGGGGAATAGGGTATTTTACAATAACTTTGAATGCACCACAAGGCTTACTAGTTTCAAGTGAACCTCTATAGTGAAGTACAGACACACTTTTACATCGTTTATCCCTCAGCATTTTAACCGTGTTTAATCCAGCTGCTAGCTAACGGTAGGCTAACGTTACCTGCTGTCAAGTGAAGTGTTAACTAGCGTCGCGTGCAGCGATGCTTCTGTTGCCTCCTGTTTTCGGAGCATCAGAGAGCAGCTCAGAAGGCACCGAAATCTGTGTTGCAATTCGGTCCGGTAGCCAACCCTACTTGGATCGCAAATCCATTTTCTCAAACTATTCTCGCAAACAAAAAAGTTGAAAGAATGAGATTGTAATAGTTTTCCTAATTATTTCTGATTACCAGGTGATTTACTTTCTTCAGCAGAATGAAAAAGAAAACCGACATGATGATTTTTACTTTCCCTCTCAGGAACTGACGGGCATCTACCACAACAACTACGACGGCTCTCTGAACATGGCTAACGGCTTCCCCGTGTTTGCCACGGTGATCCTGGCCAACCACATCACCCGCAGAGACGAGGGCGTCGCTGTGGCCGAGCTGACCGACGAAGACGTCAAGGCCATCGTCGCCCTGTCCAAGGACGAACGTATCGGGGAGAGGGTGAGGGAGGCTGCGCACACTCTCACACGTCTGACCGTTTGCTGCAGCTCAGTAGAATACGTTTCAAAATGGCCGACGTTGCAGTCAGTCTGAAATTATTTGTCCCTCAAGTAAAGAAAGATTGTGACCGCAGATGATTTGTTGTCATAGATACCGAGGTCTGCTTCATCAAATATGTTAGTACACTTCAGTCAGTGCAGTCACACCAACTCCGAAAATATATTTGCCTGTCACAAGGTGATGGAAATTTGACTTTGCTATTAAAACCTACGCACACGTTATGCATGGAGTAAAAACATATTTTTAGTATAATTTTGTTCTTTGTGCACAACTGATTTAAATTTAAAGTTTTAAGACTCTCCCGGAGACATTCCTTTGACTTTTTGTAAAGTTTATTCAAATTTATTTTTTAAATTTAAAGCTAAATTAGAACTTTTCTTTTGGCAGAAAGCAAGAAAAATACCAAAACTCTACACTACTATTAGCAACAGACAGAGAACCATTTTTTTGGGGCTTTTCTGCCTTTTTTTTATTGGACAGGACAGCTAGGTGAGAAAGGGGGGAGGGAAAAGTGGGGGGCGGGGGAGAGACATGCAGGAAATAGTCACAGGTCGGATTCAAACCCTGGACCTCTGCGTAGAGGCATAAACCTCTATGTATGTGTGCGCCTGCTCTACCCACTGAGCCAACCCGGCCACAAGAGACCCATTTAATCTCTTCTTTATCAGTGTCAACACAGAAGCTGGTTCAAACCGTTTTAATTCAACTCAATTTTATTTATAGTATCGATTCATAACAAGAGTTATCTCAAGGCACTTTACAGATAGAGTAGGTCTCGACCACACTCTATAATTTACAAAGTAATTCCAGTAATTCCCCAAGAGCAAACATTCAGTGCGACAGTGGCGAGGATAAACTCCCTCTCAGGAAGAAACCTGGGACAGACCCAGACTCTTGGTACGCGGTGTCTGGATTAATGAATGAAAACCTGGTAACTTATCACCTGAGCCGTATTACAAGCCACGCATAAAGGCGGCTGGTTTGTGATATTTCCTGTACAGATGTTTCCTAACCTTCTCTGTCGTGTCTGTAGATCTTTGCCAGCATGGCGCCGTCCATCTACGGCCACGAGGACATCAAGCGAGCCCTGGCCCTGGCGCTGTTTGGAGGAGAGCCTAAAAACCCAGGTCACTACCAGCCTGAAGCAGTAATGCCTTTTCTCTCTGTGTGCCCTCCTTCTGTTTCTGTTCACCAATAAACACCCCCCATCTCTCTTCCAGGTGGTAAACACAAAGTGCGTGGAGACATCAACGTTCTGCTGTGTGGAGACCCGGGAACCGCCAAGTCTCAGTTCCTCAAGTACGTATCAATGCCCAAAATACACCTATAATAACATTTAGATGTTAATTTTTTTTTTTTTTTTATACTTTTTAACTATTTTCAATATTTGTTATGCTAAAAATGAAGCTACAGATCTGTTAGCTTAAATTATTAGCATAAGCGTTGACTTCCTGTAGTCACTAAAGAAGCTACAACGGAATTCCAGGAAGTTACTCCTCCGTGCCAATAAATCATCTTGGCACGTAACCCCACAACATGTCATTTTTACACGCTTGTTTTTGTACAGATTAAATAACATATAATATGTTAACTAGTGAGCTTTAGCGGTGCTGCTCGTGGGTTTTGTTCTCTTTGCATAGCCAGCTAGCTGTTTCTCACTATTTAGTCGTTGTGCTAAGCTAATACCCAGCTGTTACTTTACTGTACAGATATTGAATATAGTTAAAAAATAAATGAAAGTTATACTTGTCAAAGTTGTTGAAGTTTAAAAGAAAAGAGAACTTCCTTTAATGGAAAAACTAAAATGGCACTCGGAGAGCGCAGACCTCCGCCAAGGCCCAACGCTGCGTTCACGTGCTCCTCCGATGGTCACCCTTCCCGAGTTGGGAAGTCGTTCTTCTGACTTTGGTGGGTTCCTGAACTTTGAACTTTGAACAGAGCTGAATTAGCACGACTTTTATGCATTTCTGTCACATTTACTGCAGTCGCATTCACTGTGTTCACTCGGAAGGAATCGCTTGTAATGACATTTCAAACGTGTTAAGAGGCTAAAAGCGCGTTTTTAAAACCCTGTTTCAGCCTCCTGGGTGCTAACGCTAGCAGAAGGATAACATGGTTTAGGCAACACCGATTCTTTTTCGCTTTTCTCGCTACTGACGGCACCCCCAAATTTACAAACGACAGAGCTACGTGTTGAAATCGATCGGAATTCTCCTTTTTTAAGTCGTAACTTGGAAACCACATAAACGCGACAAAGATGTGTTGTTTCATTGCTCGGTGTTTTCTAGTTTTTTAATGATCCTTTTTTTATGTTTTACATTTTTGAACAAACAACCTACAGAACAAACATACAATGGAACAGGAACTAAAAACCCTCACCCACCCGCCACCCTCTGTGGTCTCGAGGGAAACGCAACAAACCAAAATACAAGAAAACAAAAATCACACCTTACCTAGTCTGTCTCTTGCTCAGTGTTTTAAACAATGCGTTCAAAGCCGTCTCCAGTATTTGTGTAACAACGTAGAGCAGAAGGGAGCCATGAAATGTGATCGGACAGTCATTTTTCAGATTATTCCGGCACCTGGATTCAGCACAAATGCCCTATTTCGCAATGTTAATGAAAGTGAAAATAATTTGTATGCGCCCTGTGACTTTTTTTTTTTCCCCCTCGGCCCATGCTTCACCCTTCCACTGAGTTTCATAAAAAAAAAAAAAAATCTGGCGAGTAGTTTTTCTTTAATCTTGCTGACAAACGAACCATCGTCGGCAGTAATGAGAAAGCAGAACGCACAATAGGCCAGGGATCAAAGCAAGACGCCTAAAAACATTGGGATTTTATCTCTTACTAAAAACCCATCTCCCATTTTTAAGATGTGCCAGAGTGTGGAAGGAACCACACATAATGCGAGATAAAAGAAACAAAATCAACGTATTTGATTAGAAAGCCACTGAATCCGAAGCCCTGGTGGATTTCTCTCTGCAGGTACGTGGAGAAGGTGTCGAGCCGCGCGGTGTTCACCACGGGCCAGGGGGCCTCCGCCGTCGGTCTGACGGCGTACGTCCAGAGACACCCGGTCACCCGCGAGTGGACGCTGGAGGCCGGAGCGCTGGTGCTGGCCGACCGCGGCGTCTGTCTGATCGACGAGTTCGACAAGGTGAGCCGAGACGTTAGCCTGTCCTAGCTCTAAATGCCAATTCTGTCGGGCGCTGTTCTCTCAGCCCGGGGGTGGAATAATACCGGTCTGACCTCACGCTGTCCTCCCCAGATGAACGATGCCGACAGGACGAGTATCCACGAGGCCATGGAGCAGCAGAGCATCTCCATCTCCAAGGCCGGCATCGTCACCTCGCTGCAGGCCAGATGCACCGTCATCGCCGCCTCTAACCCCATCGGTACATAGAAGAGTGTGAAATCAGGAGCCAAAAAATTGCTGATATTCATTCACCATTAGGATCGTATCGGTGTCCTCTGCATGTTGTTCCATTTAAGTTCGATTTAAAGTCTATTAGTTGTCACTATTTTCAGTACACACTGAAACCGGAGTCGGAGCGTCTTAGTGAACGCCTCGTGGTCGCTCTCTGTGCTTCCCCCCCTCCTCCAGGCGGCAGGTACGACCCCTCCCTGACCTTTTCCGAGAACGTGGACCTGACAGAGCCCATCGTGTCTCGATTTGATGTGCTGTGTGTCGTCCGGGACACCATCGACCCTGTGCAGGTAGACACACGCACACACTTGCATAGATTCTATTTAACTCCTCTGTTGGACTGGGGTAGAAGACAGGAGTCCTCTTTAACTCTAACCTGTGATGAATCATCCCAGCAGATGCCTGTCGTGTGTGTGTGTGTGTGTGTGTGTGTGTGTGTGTGTGTGTGTGTGTGTGTGTGTGTGTGTGTGTGTGTGTGTGTGTGTGTGTGTGTGTGTGTGTGTGTGTGTGTGTGTGTGTGTGTGTGTGTGTGTGTGTGTGTGTGTGTGTGTGTGTGTGTGTGTGTGTCAGTCAGTAGGAGTCTTGTCTGCCACCATGAAATAATCTCGGAAGTTAAAAGAGTTTAGAATTCAGTCCGGTAGCAGACCACTCACTGCTCTCTCCTCTGGCCTGCGATTGGCTCGCTTTCCAAACCAGGACGAGATGTTGGCGCGCTTTGTGGTTGGCTCCCACATCAAGCATCACCCTAGCAACAAGGAAGGGGGCGTGGCCTTAGAAGAAGTTGTTCTGCCCAACACGACGGATGTGCCGCCGATTCCCCAGGACCTCCTAAGGAAGTACATCATCTACTCCAAGGAGCGGGTATGAGCACAGCCTCCATCTTCAATGACCCATCACTCAGTCATGTTGAAGAGATTATGGCTTCTTGTATTTTTATGTGTGTGTGGAGGGGGGCAGGCAATGTTTTTTAACTGACCACAATTTAACACTTTTGGTACTTATTACTCATTACTAAATGACAATAGGTGACTGAAGTCCAGACAGTTTTTAATGGGGATGCAATGATTAACTAAATAAACCATTGTACTTTGCCTGGCTACCACTGCACAACTTATTTTAAATTATTGTTGATAAGAATTGGATAGTTTTCAACTATTTATCTTTTGTCTTTGTGGTACAAGCTGCTCTAACGGTGAAATGTCCTGCCGGGATTCATAAAGTACTCTATGTATCTATGCAGCACATAGTTTTGTGTTTTCATGACGCTGCCTGCCCCCCCAAAAGTGGTCATTTCTTATTCCCTCGTGTCTTTTTTTTAAAGCTTTTGTCAGCCGCTTAAAGTTTCGAGGCAACAAGTCACTTTTTCGTGTCTTTGGTTCCACAAAATATTAAAAGATGAGGTCATTAATGTCTTGTGTCTGCAGATTCATCCCAAACTGAACCAGATGGACCAGGACAAAGTTGCTCAGATCTACAGCGACCTCCGCAAAGAGTCGATGGTGAGTCCTCTGAACTTAAACGGGTTTAGAAAATATCATTCACAGATCCTTTTCCCCCGAAAGAAATGTAGGTGAAATACCAGGAGTGTACAGAATAGCGCTTATGGTCATAATTTGGTTGTAATTGTAAGCATGTAAAAAGTAGCTTGCTGACGACGTGTCCGTGCTGGTCTGGTCTCGCTGACAGGCGACGGGCAGCATCCCCATCACGGTGCGTCACATCGAGTCCATGATCCGCATGGCCGAGGCCCACGCCAAGATGCACCTAAGGGACTACGTGCTGGAGGACGACGTCAACATGGCCATCAGGGTGATGCTGGAGAGCTTCATCGACACGCAGAAGTTCAGCGTCATGAGGAGCATGAGGAAGGTGTGTGAGGGTGCGGGTGCGTGTGGGTGGCGGCCGGCAGGTTTTCTGTTTTCAAACCCAATCTTTTTTTTTTTTTTTTTTTTTTTGGTCTAACTTTGCTGTCGTCTTGTGTTCCTGTCCAGACGTTTTCCCGTTACCTGGCCTTCCGCAGGGACAACAACGAGCTGCTGCTCTTCATCCTCAAACAGCTGGTGGCCGAGCAGGTCTCCTACCAGCGGAACAGATACGGAGTCCAGAACGACTCCATCGAGGTCCCAGAGAAAGACCTGCAGGATAAGGTAACCAGGAATGAAGATGGGACATAATGAACATGTTGAATAGTACGTTTAGGTCAAATGTCTTTTCTTCTGGTGTTAACTTTCAGCCCAAACTTCAAACCTCTCGGGCAGCCATTGGCTGGCCTTTGTATATAGCTATGTAGAGCACTGCTTTTTTATTTATTTTATTTACAATATTCTTTTTGATATGAAGTTAGAAATACAAAAACAAATTCAGTGGAGATAAAAGAGGCTCGGAGTGCAGAAGACTAAAGTCTTCACTGGTGTGGACTCGAGTCACGAGACTGACACAACAAACAAGAATTTGAAAAAAAGATTTTTAACTCAACTTTGATTTTAACACCAATCGCTCGTGACTTCCCGTCGACCTGATTAGACTGGATTTTAGATTTTAAAATCGATATCAGTTTAAGTGTATGTTATATTTAGAATATAGCCAAAACGTATCCCAAATGGAGAAATGCGTCCAAGCTCTAATTACCGTCTTTTGTCCGTCTCCTCCCTCATCCTCCTCTTCCTCCTCCTCCTCCTCCTCCTCTTCCTCCAGGCGAGACAGATCAACATCCATAACCTGACATCCTTCTACGACAGCGACATCTTCCGCTCCAACAAGTTCAGCCACGACGGGAAGAAGAAACTGATCCTGCAGCAGTTCTAAAAGCCCTCACCACCCACTCCTCTTCCTCCTCCCTACTATTAGAGTGCTTCAGGAACTCAATTTCTTAGCCCAAAATGGGTCATTGAAGAAAAAGGAAAAACAATGTTTAGACTCGAGGGTGAGGCGTAGTTGCCTTTTTAGGTCTGAACTGATGGCCTGGAAGGACATTTCTGCATGGAAGAGTTCTGCTGGAGGAAACATGCAGCAGGAACACAAAGCTGTTTTTTTTGTTTTTGTTGGAGCTGTAATGTTGTGTAGACCTCGTTTGAATCTTAAAGCAGTGGTGAGAAAGATAGGGGGGTGCGTACCTCACAAAATGGTGAAATGGCCCCAGATCGCACAGTTTCCACCCCATTGTTTGGGTATCCATGGTGACTGGAAGTAACGCATCACCAAACATGAAATGAGGAATTTGGTTTCAAAATAATTTGGTCAAACGGCCTCGACGGAAGTCATTTTAACTGCAGAAATGTTGAATAAAAATTGGGGGGAAAAAAGGGGAAAATAACAGAATCAAACTCTTCAGGTCACGCCACACTGTTGCTCCTCCTCCTTTTGTTTTCCATCTCTTCGCGGGTTCCCCCTCTGTATCCGCCCTCTGCTGGGGCCGGTTGTAAATAAATGTACATGCCTATGTCCGTGTTGTTGAAGAAACAGCATTTATTGTCTGTGATTCCTCTCTGTTACTAGCTTCTGTCAAGATGGAGGACATTTCACACAGTTTAGCATTTCAAGTTTTTTTTTTGCTCGGTGGGTGTTCCCGTGTGAAGTGAACGTAGCGGGGATTTCAGCCTCTATATGTGACAGAAGTGCACATTTGGACAAATAATTAATAAAAAAAAAAAAAACACAAAGAGGTTAAAGTAAACTGTAGGTCTGTTTTCATATTAAACTTGTTTTTGTTAAATCGGTCTTTTGTCCCCTTTGCGTCCACAGAGAGTTTGGTCCACATCTCATTAATGAACGCTGATCTAACAGTTGGATTTAGTTTCTGCTGACAGCCTGTGGTGGAAAACGTTTTTTTTTTTGACTATCTGGTAGTTTTGAACATCATGAGGGACCTTTGATCCCGTCTTCTCCTGTCCACATGTTAAAGTGTTAAATACAATTTTGGGGTACTTGTACTTTACTTAGTTATTTCTGTTTTCTGCTGCTTTACAGGCTAAACTTCTACTGCTCTACATCTCAGAGGGAAATATTGTACTTTGCGCCACACTACTTCTTTTGGATAACTTAAGCTACTTTACAGATTCAGAATACAAAATACAATCCACAAATAAAGTATGATATATTGTTATAGGTTGGCATATTAGACTTTACTGATCCTCAGGTGGTAAATTCACAAGCTACCCAGCGGTATATAAAGTAGTTACAATGAGCCCCGCCTTATATAACATATGTAAAGTGATGAACACATTAATGCACCAATAGTTATAATCCAGAAATATTATTATTCTGCATAATGAGTACTTTAACTTTTAAATATGTTTTGAAGTTAATACTTTGACTTGTAACAGAGTATTCTACACTGTGGTATTACTACTTTCAAATAAGCAGACCAGTGCAGATGCAGTAATTCCAGTGTAAATATTGTTATATAAATAGATTTCATTTTAATCTCTTGTGTATTTATGTTTATTTTGTACTTGTAAATCCTATTTTTCAGTCATTTCAGTTTGTGTATTTGTGATAAAAGTTGGGAACGCAAAGAAACAACAATTTACGAGGAGCACTTGAACGCATCTGTAAACCCGAGCCGAGTCAGTCCGCGACAGCGACATCCAGCGGCCGCCAATCAGCGGCGGCGCTGCAGCGGATCAGATCCCGGTGTGACCGCAGCTATGCCCGCACCGCACACACACACACACACAGCCCAGCCTGCCTGTCTGTCTTTCTGTACGCACACCACAGACAGTTAGTTAGTCAGTGAGCCCGCACACACAGCCCGTCTGTCGGTCTGCCTGTCTGTCTGTACGGACACCGCAGACAGTTAGTCAGTGATCCCGCACACACAGGCCCGTCTGTCTGTCTGCCTGCCTGTCTGTCTGTCTGTACGGACACCGCAGACAGTCAGTCAGTGAGCCCGCACTCAGTCAGCAGACACAGCACGGCCATGAGCACGGCGTTTTCCTGACGCTCTCTACTCACATCCAGAGAGCATCTGCAGCTCCAATCTGTGTGATCTGTCCATTCAGAGCAGAGGAGGAAGAGGAGGAGGAGGAGAGGAAGCACTGCAGCAGACATGCCGGGCCTGCTCCACATCACGCTGACCGGTGAGTCTTCTTATTTTCAACATCTATTCAGCCTATTTCATATGAACATAACCAGCTTGTTTTCAATAGGATAGCCTACACACATATACACACAACAACAACAACAAGCCTAACACAAGAGACTTTAACAAACATCACACCAGTGTAAACTCCCTGCTGAGTCCCACAGACGCCACTTTCCCTAAAATAATATTATGTTGCGGTATTAATAGCAGTGTTATTAATAGTAATACTATTATGAAATGAGGGTGTAAACCAGCAGAGCATGAACGCAGGTTGTTTTTTTAATGAAGCGTTCAGGTTAAATTCTGCAAAGTGAGTGCACGGGCTGGCGGTGTGTGGGAGGCGCGCAGTGCACTTAAATCAGCAGACACACACTGCAGTGTCTGACACACGCACACACACATACACTAATAATCATTATCATTTAACACACAGGTTAGTTTTTATCAGGATTGCAGTTTTGCATAGTCATGGACAACAATATATATATATATATATTTTTTTTTTTTTATATCCCTGTCATCATTTTCTACAGCTCAAAGTACTTGTTTTGTTTGATCATTGGTCCAAAATCATATAACTTTCTAATTGACCATCTAATGTGAGAAAGAAAATCATCACATTTGAGAGCCAGGCAGGAACTGTTTGATATTTTGTACTTTGTACGACAAATGCAGATAAAATTTCTGTGGATTGACTAATGGATTCATATCATCATCATCCTCATCATCGCAGCAGCAGCACAGATCTGCCTCATATGATCTCCAGCTCTTTCTGTGGTTGTTTTTGTGTTTGATGGTGCAGCTTTCTCCGAAGAAGAAATATGGAGGTTCAGCTCTCCTGTATCTGTGAAGCTACGCTGGTATTTAACAGCTTCCACGCTGGCTAAACTCAACATTATGGCTCTTTTGAAGTATAGAAAACATATGATCTGTTTTTCTCCTAATGATTAAACATTTTGGAGAAGTCTTCCTGGTTCTCGTTATGGAGGCTTGTTTAGAAAAGAGAGAAGATAACCGGGTGAGGAAGAGGATGCTGAGCGGAACCTCTCCACCCCTTCTGTCTCTGTCGGGGTGAAGGGGGATTTGGGGGAGGGTCCCGGGCCAACTATAAGCTGATCTGAGGGGGCTTTAGGGGAAACATACTGCACTGAACACAGAATTAAAGCTAGAATCAACAGGAGGAAGGAAATAGTAGTTGTGCCATCAGATTTGATTGGCCATATGAGCTGTTTTCTGCAGTGTTTATGGACATTTACAACCACCATGCTACTGTTGTTAATCAGCCATATGCCCACAGACCCACAAGGCTGATTATACTCATTATATAGCAGAAAGCAAATGCTGCCTACGAATGGAAATTGCGGGGTCGTATTTTTGACGTGGAGTCAAAAATAACACTCTCTCAAATATTCCTCAATAATCAAACAAACAGAAAGACCCAGATTCAATTCAACATCAAATATGGACATGCAGAAACAAAGATAAAAGAAAAGAAAACTATCCCAGCATATGAACCATCCGTTGCAACACAGTTGCTTTCAATTTCAAACAACATGGGATTCAACATTTTCATAAACATCATCAAAGGGATCATCCCTATGTTCCCAGGGTATGTGCGTCTCCTGATACAAACTAAAATTGGAAGAGACTGGTATATTGGGACGATCTTCGCAGTTTGAATTGCAAAAGAACGAAGGGAGGCGGATGCTTCAAACGCAGTTTGAATGGTAAAAATATGTTCAGCTACAGTAGAGATTTCAGTAAAAAGTCAAGAAAACTGTCTTGCCCGCAAAATTAGAGGGCCTTTTGAGGAGTAAGCTACAACATCAGTAGGCCTATAAACTCTGGGTGATTTCAAAATATTGACCCAGGGAAACATACATTGAACAATTGACCTCATGAACAAAAATTGCTGAGAACATAAAACCCATTGTCGGTCCCCTTAATATGTTATATTAAAGCTTTGGTGCATAACTTTTTTTATACTATATTAATGAACGTCCTTTACATTCAAGCCATTGCCAAATGAGTTGCTACAAAGCTAATTAAGACTATCAGCTCCACACAACTCTCTCTGGATTTCTCAGCATGGCTATGTTCACAAAATGGTGTAGTCTGGCAATATTGACGCTCAGAAGCTCGAGTGAAGATAGTGACCTCTTCTGAAGAGTCCATCATGTTTTTTTTAATCCTCCATGTCCTCCTTGGCTACTAGCAACTGCGAGGTGGGGGTGCGATCACGGAAGGCTTGTACCATGTGG
Organism: Perca flavescens; assembly: GCF_004354835.1. Classification (NCBI taxonomy): domain Eukaryota; kingdom Metazoa; phylum Chordata; class Actinopteri; order Perciformes; family Percidae; genus Perca; species Perca flavescens. The sequence goes on from NC_041334.1 coordinate 9,720,707, forward strand.
ATGCAATGGCAGTGTTGTTGTCATTACTTAGAATTCCTCATGTGGAGACAGAAACTACGCACTATAGCTTTAAGAAGATATTGCGTTGAGGAACATAGGAGCTTGGGAACATACGCTTCCCAAACAAACACCTTATTGTTACCTTATTGCTACGCGCAAGCTAACGAATTCTAGTGCCAGTTTGTCACCACGAATCACATTTGACTGGATACTTTTCTGTATTTGCGTGGTGCAGAATGAGTCATCAAAAATCTTTTAATGTTCTACAGAAAAAGAGAGAGATTTTGAGGCAGAAAAAAAGGCTTTTTTAACCTAAAACATACTCTTTATTTCACTTGTATTCCATCCGAAAGTAGCTACTACTGAGGCTGTTGGGAATTGTCACTAGTTTAAAAGGTCTCTTGTGGAGATTCTTGTAAGTGGGATTCTTGTTACCAAAGTCATTAGGATTCAACGCGTTCTCATGATCAGGTTCCTATCGTACAAAAACGGATGCACAACAATTCGTATGATATCCTACGAAATTACAGCAACCGCCGGCCGGTCAGGTGACTGTTAAGTTTTCTTAAATTTAGCTGAGAAAAAGGTGACTGTGAGCACTCAGCCTGGCAACCTCCTTGAACTTCAAATCTTGGGAGGAGGGGGCGGGGGAGACGACTCTCTCCAGAATTTTGAATTTGTACTGCAGTAACTATTTTAAACACTAGCTGTCAGTATTACATATCGCACCTTTAAGACTGAAATTCAATCTGTTTTCCAAACAGAAGTAAGGAAAACATTATTGAGCACCAGAAGCTCACTCAATAATGTTTTCCCTCAGGGGGGCGTTGGTGTAAAGCCTCACAGGTCAACATGAACCACTGAGTTCTCGGAGTATTTACCACCAGTTTTCCCCGTCCCTTTTGGCTGTGTGCTTTCAGTTCCCAGCTACCATCAGGGAAGGTTTTTTTTTTGTCTTTCTGCCTCTGTAATCTCAGGTTCGCTGTGGTTGGATGAACTTTTGGAGGGTATCTCCCCTCCAGCACCTGCTCATATTGCCCGCCGTGGCACCTCAGCGCGGAGTTTATCTGTGTGAAGCTGATAACTCAGCTGTTCGGTCCCTCCTGCTGCATGGACTGTGGAAGATTTTTCTCAAGTAATTACGCTGCAAAGTTGCCTTTGCAGACAAAACATTTCAAGGTGACTGTGTAATGGTGAAAGAAGGGCGTGCAGAGAGAGATATGCTTTTATGTGTGTTTTTGGATAACATCATAGGCTCCATGTTGGTTGCAATACAGACACAATTTAGAATAAATGTATAGTTGGCTTAGTTTTTAATGTGCTATGTTGATATTTAGCAAAGGGTTTGAATACGAGTTTAGCTTCCCTGAAAGAGACATAAGAAATTTGGAGGGGGGCTGTAAATTATCGTTATATGTTTGTTGCCACTGTTTTTGTTTCTGAATACATTTATATTCCCCTGTGCATTTAGGTTCCTGAAATAAGCACTTGGCAATTCGCCCATAACAATGTCAGATCATTTGTGTCTCTAAATCTGCTGTGCTGTGGACATCCATGTGACAGGTTGCACACTCGACGCACAGAATGATTTATTGTTTGTTGTGTTTAGAGGAGCGGTTGGAAAAATGATCTTGCTATATTTTTTACGTGACACCAACAATGTGAGGTTGTGGTTGATAATTGTCATTGGATGCAGCCTCAGTCTGGTCCGTTTAGCAAAGTCACACACAAACCGTTGCCTGCGTTGGCATTTTAATTGTTTCTCCACATAATTTGAAATGTATTGATAGTATATTTTTTGCAGGTAGGCAGGTGCATTCATGTCTGCGCTCCCTGGAAAAAATAGGGCTCCTCTATGCTGTCATTCAATCAATGTATATACGTAGCTACATATAATATTCTGCTTTTTGTAGTTTTGTTAAAGCAGTATCAGTCGATGCAGCTCCGTTTTGGTCTCCACCAACGTCTGAGGGAAATATCTGGCTCTTTAGCTGCCAAATGTTCACCAGCTAGTCGCTAACTTTGTCCGTCTGTCTTTTGGTGCTTAGCAGGTAGCGTACAGTTGGGTTTATCAGAACTTTGTAGCTGAAAACAGCTGCCATACAGTATGTGACCAAAAAAACAATAATGATGAGAGCACTGAGAGTTGAAAGATGCTAAACCGCTTTGTAGAGCTGCACAGTAAAGTGATAAATCTGTGTGTCGTATTATATAGTCATTTTACCTTTTGGACAGGAATATAGAGTTGTACTGTGGCATTTACAATCACTGCATAAATTATATTGTACGCTCTTCCAAAATACATCTCTGGGGTATATGGCACAATAATGCTGCATCAGGAAGGTGAAAGCTACATCAGCACAAACGTAGCACACTTTTAAACGCTCTCTTTGGGACCTTTAATAGACACTGCAAGTCCCAACATCTTCTTCCTCCTCACCCTTCAGCCAAATATTCAAAGATCAATAAGTAGAAGCAATTTGGTTATGGTGTTGCCTGGCTTATTGTCTATGATTCTAAACACACACACACACACATTCTGACTCTGGCTCTGGAATCAGATTAACTTGAGTCTATTTTTCATCATCTCTGCGTGTTTTTTTTTTTTTTTTTTTGGTCCATGGATTGTTGGAAATGCGAACACAGACTTTATTACCGTGCAGTTACATCAGCACAGTGCTGACTTTAGGGGTTTGGAAAGGAGAGATAAATTGGATCAACCACAGCACTTCTCCAATTCTTTGCTCCGTCCCTGCATCCTTTCACTGTTTCCTCCATCTCTTCATCTTGGGCCAGTCATCCACAGAGAGCAGCGGGACACGCAGGACATTTTATAGGCCACTGGTTCTTTATACTAAGCACTTTTCAAAGGTGAACAAAAGTATTCTCAGATCAGCGTTCAGATATAGTCAGCTTTTTTGTGACCTGAAGTTTATGTTGTGTCTTAAAGGACATTCTATATTTTTCTTATTGCCAACAAATCTGATAAAAAGACACAAACCAGCTAGCATCGTCTGTGTTACCAAGCCTGATAAAAGTTAAATGCTAATGTCAGCATGCTAACATGTTCACAGTGACAAAGCTATCGCGTTAATGTTTAGCAGGGATAATGTGTTAGTATGCTAACATTTGCTAATTGGCACTCAACACACGGTACAGCTGAGGCTGATTGGAATGTCATTAGTTTTGCAGACTTATGGGTATAATCACAGCATTGGCCAATTAAAATGTTTTGAGCTCATGGTGGCACTAGAGGAAAAGTCAGAGGGTCACCAAAGTCAGTAGGATTCATCCTCTGGGATCATGAACGTCTGTACAAAATGTTATATAAAATCCATGAAATAGTTGTTAAGATGTTTCAGCCTGGACCAAAGGTTCATGCTTCCATAGTTTACACACAGCTCTACAAAAATATCTGCACATTAATGATACAGGGTCTTTAGAATTGTGACTTCATATTTCTCCTGAGAGCTCCTGTACAAAGTACACGTACAAGTAATGACTGCTGCCTTGATTTAAACATGCTTTCCATCAGCTGTATAATTGCAGTTTGAGGAAGTTCCAGAAGCAATAATGACCTCCCACCGAGTGTCTCGGGCACAGAGGTACCCAAGAGTACCAGGGGCACAAAGTAATTAGGAGAACAAAAGTCTATTACCTGTCCAGTGGTCGCTGGTGAAGTTCATCACACACCGGAAAATAAATTGATAGATAGATATTTGTAACAAGCTAAACAATAACATGTTAAATTGTTATTTTAGATTAATTTCCACTGTGGATTTTGAGGTATCTGTGTTGAACTAAGGCGTTAAAAGGTAAAAATGTGTGTGACCTGTTTTTATGGAAATCCATCTCATAGTTGTTGAGATATTTGGAGTGTCTGCTGCAAGCATGACGCTATCCAGCATTTTGACATTTTAATTGTACATGCTGAACTACATTATGTAGAAATACAATGCTACCAATGTCACCGACACTGCAAGCAAAGCTACACTATGCACTAGGTTGTAGCAGAGACCTTTATAATATTCATAGTTCCCAGAGGATAAATGCCTATAACTTTTCATCTTGCTCCATCATCAGGTCACATTAAAATTTTGGTTTATGACCAAACACCTGCAGACCTAAAGAGATTCCCATCAGCCTCAGCTTTACTTTGTGTTAAGGGCTAATAAACCTATATTAGCATGCTAACATGCTCAACTAAGATAGTAAACCTGGTTAGCATTTTACATGCTATGTTACCATTGTCATTGTTAGCATGTTAGCAATCTGATGTTAGCATTTAGCGCTAAGTGCAGCCTCACAGAGCTGTTAGACGCATTACTGTAGACTCTCAGTCTTGCTCATTAATTATTCCTTCTAAAATGTCTTTGGAGTTTATTGACTTGAGAGAGAAAAAAAACTTCTCACGCAGCAGTCAGCTCAGCTATACTTGACACAATTTTCTTCTTTTTGGGATGCATTCAGTGAGAAAAGAAGGAAATGGTGGATCTGAGGGGCTTTCCGGTTGCTTTGTGGTGACGGGCCCGAGAGCTTAACATGTTGGAGACGCGTTGGCTATGATATCGTAATCTGCTCTGTCAGCCTCTGAGGTCAGACGGCCATCTGTGGTCCCAGACAGAGAGCACTATGGGATACATGAGGGATACATGAGGGAGACTGTGGTGATGGGGGATTAGTGATGGGTGGATGGACACATAAATGGATGAGTGAGTGAGTGATTGAATGTTCGCTCTCATTGATGGATACATTAACAACTAAATGGCAAGACACATGTATGTAATTTGATGAAATGTAGGGTGAACTAATGAATGAACAGATAAAAGGATGAGTGGGTGAATGACCTGACTATAAACTCCTGAGCAGCAGTAACAAACTTGTATGTTTTTGGAACTGAGGCTGGTTATTATTTAAAAAAATATGTCTCGCTTTCCTTAGATCCATATAGGTGGCTTGTTCCTTTTTAATGTCTGTGATTCACTACATTGATGTTTTATACAGAGCCAGGGTTTGTCTGAGGTTTCTGTCCGTTAAAAAGAAGTTCTTTCTCGCCACTGTCGTGCCGAATTCTTGCTCTTTGGGGGGAATTGTTGGGTCTCTGTAAATTATGGTGTGGTCTAAACCCACTCTATCTGTAAAGCGTCCTGAGATAACATCTGTTGTGGTTTAACACTATAAATGAAATGGAATTAAATTGAACTTGCTTCCTTCATATCTATGTAAATTCCAAACATCTGATGAATTCTGGAGGCTGCCGTCTCTGCTCTGGGACATATTTCAAGAGTTACTCTTGCTATCGGTCCTCAACATCTGTCTGGTTGTTGGGTATGCTGCTCCTGCGGCTTGACATTTGCTGCAGACTGATATGGGTCTTAGGGAGCCAGTCTCTTTAAGGGTTTTCAGAAATAGATTCAAGGAGGTTGTAGATGCTTTTGACTGAGCTATTTGCCACTATGTGATTTAGGATATGATATAAGTCTTAAAGTCTGAAATTGTATTCTCTGTAAATATGTTGTATGTCTGAAACGTTGTATAATGTGCTGGACATTCCTTTTAAAGGATTTTTTTTTTTAATCTCAATCAGGCTTTTCCAAATAAATTTTAAATAAAGTATGAAGCCACATATGAATCAGTGAACGCATTAATGAGTAAATTAACCGATTAACCCTTCATACCTTCACACTACTTCTATTACCTGTTTATACCTGCACCTACAACAGTTTACATATATATTTATCTTATATATATATATATAAAAGCACTTAATGTATAATGCAGACTACAGAGTGCCCTTTCTGTTATTGTTGTTCTTTAAAGTATGATGGGTAGCAAACAAAATACACATTCAATCTGTTTAGGGAATACATTAAAGGGATATGATCTGTCAATTCATTGAGGTACACCTGGATTTTTGCTTTTCATTTGACCTGTTTTTATGAACCACTGTAGGGAAATGATGTCCCGGAATTAACTGACAGTGTAGTTTTGGCCCCAAAAGAAGAAGAATGAATTGATTCAAACTTCCATTTATTGGACGTCCCCACAGTGTTGCATGACAGGGGAGAATACTGTTGGAACTTGGATGTTGAATTAGTTTTCCAGTCCAGAAAAGTGACCCTCGATCATTATTGAAGCACAACGGTGCAAAGTGGCTCTAAATACTGAGTTACTGACTTTGTCTTTGGGCTAAAGTCTATTCAGTGGTTAGATTGAGGAGGTTTAAACTGTGATATGCAGTGTTGTAATACCGGTCTCAAGACCACTTTTTGAAGGCCTTGTCTCGGAATCGACCACATCTTGTCTCGGTCTCAGATAAAGAGGACTCAGGACTATATATTTCAAAACAACAACAGCCTTACTTATTACTTATTACTCGTGATACACTTATGGCAATAAAATAGGTGAATGAAGAAGAATCTTAATTTGTTTTCTGTGTTTTTTTTTATGGGAATGTGGATCTTTCAGATCAATTTTATGGTTAGCATTTTCTAACATTTGATCGTGTCATGCAGTGTGGGACTCACACTGGTCTTGGTCTTGGTCATTTCACCCCCTCAAAGTCTGGGTCTTGTCTTTGGTCTCGATACACTGGTCTTGGGGATGGGTTGGTCTCGGTTTAGGTAGTCTTGACTACAACACTGGTGATGTGTCAGTCCATAATATGTTCAGCTGATGTTCCAACAGTGCTAACTCTAAACTAACCTTCTGTTTCTATTGTGAAGTTTAAAGCAGAAGAAGATTTTTGCTAAATGTTATTTCCAGCTTTTTTTAGGCTGCATTATTGTGCACTCGACACTGAAACGGGGGGCTGTTCCTGTCATTCTTCTCTTCTTATTCAACTTGTTCAGAGGGATCTTTGTCTTGATCTTCATTTGGTGTCCATATACAAAAATGAAATCTATTTGTACCGAGGACTTTCAACAACCTAACAGTATCAAAGAGCATTCAGACATGGAGTATCCCTTCAATATAATGGATTGTATTCAGATTTACAGTGTTTTCCTTCATCATTAATCCCTTAATTAATTTGAAGGCAAGAAATTAAGATTAATAAGGTTAAACGTTGTCGGTAGTCTTTCTTATATTTCCTATTCTCCAGTGTTTGCAGCATACATTAATATCTTTTTCATCTTATTGCTTTTGCTTTATTTATTATGATTCAGACCATATATTGGGTTCTATTTTATTAGTTTGCTCTTGTTTTTTTTGTTTACCCTGTTGAATCCTGAAACCTCTGCTGACAATCTAATTTCCTTTGGTATCAATAAAATGTCATTGACTGAACACTGACATATTTTGTTATGCAATAAGACATATCCTCTTCTTCAGTGTGTGTTCTCTGTTTCCCATAGCTCTCCTGGCCAGCTGCGATGCCTTCAGATTGGGTTCGTCCCAGCGTGTCATCCCCCTCAATCCTCCGGCGGCCCGTCTATTCCAGGATGAAGGCCCAGCCCAGCCACACTTCATCCAGGAATTAGTCAGAACCAAACGCCACTCGGCCCACGAGTTAGTGCGAGCCCAGCCTCATTTGGTTCACGACATGGGCTGGCCAGAGATACATGAAACATCCCGTTCCCAGGCCAAGATGGACTCCGCTAACTCCTCTCAGTTAAACCCACTGCCGTCTGCCAGCCAGGATGTAGCCAGGACCCGCCCTACCGTTGACGATAACCTGGATGTGGAAGACGAGATGGAGGTGAGGATGAGTTCAAGGTGATGTGTAATAAACTGTACAGGGTTAAACTTAAAGGTCAGATATTATGCAACGTGTCTTTTCAACATAAATGTGTGTCCCCAGTGTGCCTAATGACCCCCAAAAGTATCTAAAATGTGTTAATCTGCTGCCTCCATCCACAGCAGTACACTGCTTAGCTTGAGTGTCGGTACTCCTGCCTGCTTCTCCAAACTAGGCCAAGGCTGCAGCAGCCCCACATGTTTTCAATTATTTAAATTTACCACAGAGCAATCGGGACGATTTGACCACACAGAACATTTGAAAATTGTAAGTTGGTGATTTGGTAGATTAAAAGTCAATCAAGATGTCACTGATACATCATTCTGGGTAACTGGGCAATATAGAGGCAAAATGCCATAACAGAGATATGGTAATAGCTGAAAGAGCAGCTTGACTGAGATCTACTAAGAAAATCCCTTAAAACGTGACTGGATGTTTCAAAGCCGTGGAATCTTCATCTGTTCAGTGCAACATGTTTATTGTCTCCATGTCTAGCAAACTGACCATTTTGCACGTGCAAAGCTGCCATATGTATTATATTCCAGTCGTCCTCCTTTTCATTCGTGTTGTACACTTTTTAAGAGGCATTGTCACGTACAAAACATCAAACGTCATTTGTTTGATCGGCTTTAGAACAAAGTTCTTCTCCTTTTTAAATGCTAGTCATAGCTATTAATCAGATAACACTCACTTGATAACACCCCACATTTGAGCAGTTTGGCGTCTGGAGGATAAATAGTTTATAAATGATGTGAAAGACACAATGTTGTACATTTCTCTTTTTTCATTTCTTGTAAATATGTAGTTCTGAATCAGTTGTAATAAGATGATGATTTATTTTATAGCTCGTCGGTGATGAATCAGGCCGTCTGAACAAACGTGTTTCCCATTTTCAGCGTATGGTTCATCTGGTGGTTCCTCAGGATGCAGAAAGCTACAGGGGACGCCCAGACTCCAGCAACCCAGAGAAGGAGCTCCTCGGGGGGCCAGGAGCTGGCGATGCCTCCCTGGAGGCCTCGGGCTTCTATGGAACAGACATGGAGGACAGAGATAGGGGAGAGGAGGGAGGAGAAGACCGAGAGAGGAGAGGTGGAGAGGACGAGTGGGAGAGAGACATGGGGGAGGACGGAGAGAGGAGAGGGGGAAACGCCAGAGCAGAGGAAGAGGAGAGAGGAGGAACAGACGACGCAGATGTCCATGTAGTGGATGCCAACCACACAAGCCCAGATCTGGATGCTCTGATTGGTTAGTAGAAATGATCTTCCTTACCGAACCAAACAAGTAGAGGCTGTTGTCTAGGGCAGCACTGGAGGAAAATATGCAATAATGTTTAATATCACGATAACCATATTACTTGCGATAAATAAACAAAAATGAATGCGTCCTCAGTTCTGCCTTTCTCTTGCTTTCAGTATTCGGCTAAAATATACAACAAATTGCTTGTTGAATTTAAAACAAATGAAAGGAAATGTTTCCCAACATTCTTTTATTGAACAAATTGAACATTGAATTAGATGAAAAAGGCACCACTAAAGAGAATGGCAGTCACGTTTTAAAGTGCAGTTTTCTGCTGATATTTTCTTTCAACTTACACAAATATTCTCTGACTGCCTTTCGCAATGTGTTTATTGCGGCAGTTGATATCGCGATGACGATATACAAACAATATATTTTGCAGCCCTACTGTTGACATCCCTTAATACGCCCTCAGGCAGCCGTATTAGCCACGTATTAGCCTCGGTCACAAACCTGCTGGTTTCCAGCAGGAGGTTTCATCTTCAAAAGCATCTTTGAGATGCCACAGATGTTTACTGTCTGGCCAAAGTAATGAAATGTTTGCCCCGGGACAAAACCAAAGTTTAAATCCAACAATTCGACAGACTGTGCTGCTCCACAATTCCTCTTCTTCATTTTTGTGGAAGACTCACACTGTGGACTGTGGAAGTGGCCGACACAGTCAGACACCAAAATACCTGTGAAGATGCTGGATAACAGGTAAAAGATGAACTGAATATGTTTCACTGAAACAGTGATGGTGGCAAGGTAATATTATTCAGAATAATATTACCTTGCCACCATCACTGTTTCAGTGTAAATGCTAGTTAGAGCCCAGTGGCTAATGGATGCACGTTGACAAAATGAAATAAAAATGTGGTTGATAGATGCGTCTACTCCTTAGCTGAATGGGTTTGTTCAGTTTAACTATAAGCTAACTAATCTCAAGCTACAACTCAGAGTAGATTTTATTTTCCTTTTGATCATTTTCTAAAATAAAACAGAGGCAAAAAAATATTAGATTTTCTGGCTGCGCATTTCATTTTTATGCTTTGGCGCCAGAACCCGCCGTGGGATTTCAGGTTGTCCATTCCATTGTAATGAACGTAATAAACATAATAATAATAATAATAATAAACATCCAGTTGGACTCAAGGATGACGTGATCAGAGTTTGGTGGTCAAAGATCACTGTGCCCCCACAAAACATCTTTTTGGGCCTTAAAGGAACACGCCGACTTATTGGGAATTTAGCTTATTCACCGTAACCCCCAGACTAAGACAAGTCAATACATACCCTTCTCATCTCCGTGCGTGCTGTAACGCTGTCTGACGGTTCCAGCATTAGCTTAGCCTAGCACAGATCCTGCAGGTAACTGGTTCCAACTAGCCTACTGCTCCGAATTGTGACAAAATTGACAAAATAACGCCAACATGTTCCTATTTACATGTTGTGATTTATATATATACTGTATATATATATATATTCTCAGGCGGAAGAATATAGTACTTGGGTGGAGTGATATGCTCGCAGCAAGCCTGTCTGAGAATATAGTTCCCGGTTTGTTTACAGATAGAAGACGGCTGTGTCTCATGTTACGTTGTTTTTTGTACACGCTGTGACTCTATAAATCACAACATGTAAATAGGAACATGTTGGTGTTATTTTGTCACTTATTCGGAGCAGTAGGATTACTGGAACCATTCACCTGCATGTTCTGTGCTGGCCTGATGCCGCTGGAGCCATCAGACAGCCTTACAGCACACACTGAGATGAGAAGGGTATGTATTGACTTGTCTTACTCTGGGGGTTACGGTGAATAAGCTAAATTCCCAATAAGTCGGCGTGTTCCTTTAACTAAAGAATTCATACACATACAACATTTTACAGTATCTGATAGGATAAAACGATGAAGTGATGACATTTTATATCAAAGTCTAACTTTACTGTGACATCATAATGTTCTGCAAAAACACTTTTCTGGCCGTTATTCAACACCATACCTCAGGAACAGAAGGGGAGACATTTGGTCGGATACTGAGTTGGTGACACCAATCTTGAAACGGTGCGATTGTACAGATCCTCTGTGCTGCCGGGGTGAAAATGCGTCTGAAGCATCCATGTTTTGCCAAAAAAAATAATAAATTTTATTAAATTGCCTCAAAGTCTTCACTACAAATATTATGCGAGTGTGGACAGAGATGGATGTAAACTGCAACTTGACTTGTTGGCGGAGGCATACAACCGCGAGGCGGGTTAATTCTAGTTCTTTATTTCATTTTCATGTTCAAAGTTAAATGAGCATCTACTACTATACTTACAAAATATAATCATTTTGTAATTTTAACAAAGATATACATTCATTATTTTGTTAACGTTCCACAACTACTGTAAACTACTGTTTATCTCCTATGAGTCTTTGATACGAGCATGCTGTCAAAACCTGTAGAAAGAGGAACAGCTGACAAGAGGTGTATTTATACACACACACACATGTTTCTGACATGTCTTTTTATGTCACACAGGCTACAGTCCATCTTCCTACCCCTCTAGCTCCCCCCCAGCTGAGGTGCATGATTCTGGGCTACAGGAGCATCATGCTTCCCCAGTCCTGGAGGTGAGGACAGATCAAAGACTCGTTCATATGGATATTCTGGAGATTCTGATGGATTACTGTAAATGTCAGAACACACCCAATTCACACAGCAGTTGGTTAATTAAACTGTGTTTGTCTGACGATCGTTAGCATGTCCGGTTAAGTACCAAGTGTATCGTTAACTTAAGGCAGCACGGTGGCTCAGTGGTTAGCACTTCTGCCTCACAGCAAGGAGGTTTTTTGGAAGGAACTTGGGGTTCGAACCCCAGGTCATCCCAGGCCTTTCTGTGTGGAGTTTGCATGTTCTCCATGTTCTGCTTGAGTGGGTTTCCTCCAGGTGCTCCGGTTTCTTCCCACCATAAAGACATGCATGCAACTAGGACTAGAGTTGAAAATTAGCCGACTGGCTAACACTGGCGCATTTACAGAAATGTTAATTAATGTGCATTGTCCTAATCAAATAAATCTAAACCTAAAAACCTAACTATTTACATTAGTTTGTAGAGTTACACAAAAAAAAAAAAAAAACATTAAAAGATTGTACAGATTAATGGCAGCATACACTTTTTTACACTAAATTTCTCAATCTCTAATGCACTCAACGCTAAAAATGTACTTTGTTTTGATTGATGTAGAACTGAGACTCAAAGATGAGATCACCTCTCTTTCCACAAACTACAAAAGGAAACAAAAAAGGGTAACACTTTACTTGAAGGTATCGACATAATCGTGACATGACACTGTCATAACTATGACATTACACTGACTGTCATGAACTTGTCAAAAATGTTATAAACAAGTCATAAACGTTAACTTCATTCATTAAGTGTCATTTGGTTTTTGTCATGACAAGTTGACATTGTTTGGGTTGTCTTGATTATGACAACTTGACATTAATCAAAGTGACATTACCAGAAGTTGTCTTGGTCAAGACAAGTTGACATTACATTTGTTTGGGATGTCTTTGTAATGACAACTTGACATTAACCATGACGACATTACCAGAAGATGTATTTTTCATGACAACTTGACATACAATTTCTTTGGAGTGTCCTTATTAAGACAACTTGACATTAAACAGGATGACATTATGTCAAGTTGTCATTACAAAGACATCCCAAACAAATTTAATGTCAACTTGTCGTGACCAAGACAACTTCTGGTAATGTCACATTGATTAATGTCAACTTGTCATAATCAAAACAACCCAAACAATGTCAACTTGTCATGACATAAACCAAATGACACTTAATGACAGAAGTCATAAAAGTTTATGACTTGTTTATAACGTTTATGACACGTTCATGACAGTGTCATGTCACAGTTATGACAGTGTCATGTCACGATTATGTCGATACCTTCAAGTAAAGTGTTACCCAAAAAAGAAACCTTAAATCTGATAAAATCAAATTCACTAAATAAAGCATCCAAACACTTCAAGATGGATGTCTACTGTAGTTTTAGTCAGTAAAACTAATTTTCTAATCAACTCAGAGCTTCTCTCGTGATTTATGTCGGTTGGACTCTCCGAGGACGCTGTTTACAGAGACATTAGAGTTGCGGACAAAAATAGGCTTTTTGAAAAGTGAGGGAAACTTCCCCTTCTCCAATCCTCAGTGGAAATGCCATTTTTGACTGTCACCACCCCGGGTGTCTCCCTATAACCTGATGTCTGCCGTACAGGTGGGTCCTTTAGAGAGAGAGCTGTGGGAGGAAAATGGTCATTCCAGCGGCTATGGACTCCTTCACTCCTCCATCACTACAACTAGTGCTACACCTACTGCTGCGTCTGCTTCGACTGCTGCCGCTGCCGCCGCCGCTGCTGCTGGAGACGCTGCAGTAACGGCCACCCATGAGACTGACACAGGCACCGACTTTGGGCTGCTGGGAAGTTACACAAAAGGTATTTGTCCTCTGTAGTCTATATCGACAACGTTTCATTTCCCCGATTGTTCAGGTCCCGCCGGAAATTGTCCCTCTTTTCGGCCAGATGTCCTTCACCTTCCTCTTTCTTTGTGTTGGCGTTCTAAACTGCGGTGGATTTCTGAGGACTATGGTTAACTGCTCCTCAGATCTCTGCAGGGTAAATCCAGACAGCTAGCTAGACTATCTGTCCTATCGGGGTTTTCTGTTGCACGACTAAAACAACTTTTGAACGTACACATGTTCCACTGAAACAAGTTCCTTCCCGAGGCTATTTTGCAGCGGCACCGTGGCTCAGTCTGGCGCTTAAAGAAATGCCAACAAACTAGAGCTAATTTTTCTCCCATCCCAGAATGCAGTGTGGACTTGCCAGACCATCCTCTGCAGCGCTATGTAGGAAGGTCTGGCAATGTGGGACTTGTGTTTGTGTGTGACGCTGTCAGCCATGCATAGTTCCGGGGATGTCTGTGATGACGAGCGTCTGCTGCTTATCGTTTAACCTCTGTTTTGCCTCTGCAGATGAGACAGAAGATGAAGAGACAGAGCGGGAGGAGGAAGGGGAGGAAGAAACGGGCCTGGCACACAAGGTGTTTACCCAGAATCCCACTGTAGCAGAGGTCGGCGTGGCTCCAAGCAGAGAGCCCCTGCAGCCCAGCGTGGAGGAAGAGGAAGAACAGGAGATAAAAGGTGAAAAGTGTAAACTCTTTCACACTAAACTATTACGACAGAGAATCAAATTGTGATCAGTGTAGGTGCTTCACAAACCCCTCCCCCAAACAGTGATTGTCCAATCATAGCTTAGCAAACGTAACTCGGTTCAGTTCATCTCTACATGTTGTGTGTGTTGTTGGGTGTTTTTTTCAGTGGTGTTCAGAGGTATTTCAACTTTACTTGAGGATTTCTATGATCCAGCGTTACTGCTGAATCGATTCCTGACTTCCCAAACTACGGAGTGGGCCGAGGCCCAAATCACAGAACGAGCGTGCATGTAAAAACAATTAGTTGCATTAAAAGACATTTTCCACTACATCTCAGGGGGAAATATTGTACTTTTTACTCCACTACATTTATTTGATAACTTAAGTTACTTTGCAGATAATGATTAATTATACAGAATATGATCAAAAAATAAATGAAGATGTAATATTATAAATTAAGATACAACATTATTGATTCCAGGAGGGAAATTCACAAGCTACCCAGCAGATAAAATATATAAAGTAGTAAAAAAATTAAGTAATTCAACATTAAAGTGATGAAAACATTCATGCACAAATGGGGGGCATGGGGTGGCACCTTCTCCCCCCTCCCCAATCCATCCATTGGGCTAGAGTGCTGTCAACCTGACAGTTGTGATTTCCATTGGATCAGAGTACTGTCACTTGGCTGTCCGTTGTGCCAATTTTCCCAGCCCTTGTCACATGACCAATTAATGTTTCCATGATAATTGTACAAAATTCTGAGAAAATGGACCAGGTGGAATTTATTTTTTATAAAGTGGCAGATGTATTCGGATGAACAATTTTTTTTTTTTTAAATGATAACAAGTGCAATTAATAATGAATGTGATGTTTATTTAGCCCCCCAGTTTCATTTAATTTCTGTATTTGTGTTTTTGTATTGGTTCAAGGGGGTGGACTGCAAGACAGAAGTGAAGAGGTGGAGAAAGAGAAATGGAGAAAGATGGAGGAGGAGGATACAAGAGTCCGACACATCGTCCCGCTCACCACAGATCCCTCCCCCACCGTCGGCTTCACCGACCCGTCCTGGGATTGGCTGGGGAAGACCAGGCCCCTGCAGACCCTGGGGTCAGAAGTCAAGGGAGGGGGGGTTACAGAGGTCTTCTTACCGGATTTTGATGAGATGGAGGAGGCACAGCAGGTACATTTAAAGCTTTCATTTCTAATTTGATCCATATTCCCATTCCTGTTCTAACCCTGACTAACTCTGAATCTTTCAGGTGGTGTGTGTCGACTGGAGCGAGCTGGCTGGACGTGGATACGTCATCCTCAACATGACGGAAAACTTGAACTGTGTAAGTACAAGGTGTCAAATCACATCTCCAGATGTCTTGATGAACTGAAGGATGAAGGGTTCCTTTATGTGTTGAGAAAACTCTCCTCCTTCTTAAAGCTGCTCTAAGTGATGTCACGCATTTTTAAGCTACAACATTTTTTTGTCACATACAGCAGACATCTCTTCACTATCTGCCAGCTGTGGGGGTTGGGGGGGCAGTTAGTGCGCGGAAGCACGGAAGGGAGGGAGAGGGGACGGGATGAGGAGGAGGGAGGGGCGAGCCTAGCCTCCGTTTTGTTTGAAAATACTTTGAAAGTCACCCAACATCGCTTAGAGCACCTTTTAAGCTAAATCAAGTCTTTAAAAAGCCTCTTGGATCAGCTGGAAAATGCATCGTCACAAAGCTGAAAACAGGGCTGTTTTTCTGACACCATCAGAAGTTGACTTTAGAGATACGTGGTTCTCACAGGACAGCAACGCTACAAGCATATGATGATCTCATAGGATATGATGCATGGCTGTACATTAAACTAGCCAACAGTATATAAAGGAGTTCAAATGAGCACAACGTTAAACATCTACAGCAGTAAAATGGAACACACACATTAATGCAGCAGGAATAAATAATACATAAACATCAGATAGAAGAGGAGAACTCTGACAGGGAACATTTTACTGCATACATTTTTTATACTTTAAGTACATCTCACTGATAATACTTACATACTTTTACTTCAGTAAGGTTTTGAATGCATGCCTTTTACTTAGTAGTGGAGTATTTTCACAGTGTGGGATTGGTACTTTTACTGAAGTAAAGGATCTGAATACTTCTTCTACTTACTGCGTTATCGTCTTGAGATTATTATCTGAAAAACGTCTAAACTAAATCAAGGATCAAGCCAAATAAATATTTGACAACAAGCTGGAGCAGCCAGACCTTTCTCCCACGCTGGTGGACAAACAGTCAAGGGGTTCAGTGGAGTTCTGCAGACAGAGCTGCTGGAGGCCATCTCTGTTTTATCTGGATCTTTACCATGGTGTCTGTCGCTATGGCAACAACACAAATCCTCACCGTCACCGCAGTGACCTGATGGTTGCTACGGCAACACGGATGGATCCAGAACGGTTCTCCTCTATCCCCTCTTCTCTCCTCACTAAAACAATTGCACTTTATGAGGTTTTTTAACATTAATATTTGTTCCCCCAGCCTGCCTATGGTCCCCCAGTGGCTAGAAATGGTGATAGGTGTAAACCGAGCCCTGGGTCCCCTTTCTCTGCTTTGCCCGCCCAGAGAATTTGGCCCACCCATGAGAAAGAGAGAGACATCATGGCTTTCAAACCAGCAAAGTGGCAGTTGGTCAAGGCCACGCCCCCATTCTCCACCTTGCCCCCCCCCACTACTCTCTCCTCCTCAATAGCTACAGACACAGAAATGGCACATCCTAAGGAAAGCTAGTGGCTGTAGTACAGTATTAGGGGACCACTAAGGTCTATATAAAAGAGACTTCAGATACAGTATTAGGGGATCACTAAGGTCTATATAAAAGAGACTTCAGATACAGTATTAGGGGATCACTAAGGTCTATATAAAAGAGACTTCAGATACAGTATTAGGGGACCACTGAGGTCTATATAAAAGAGACTTCAGATACAGTATTAGGGGATCACTAAGGTCTATATAAAAGAGACTTCAGATACAGTATTAGGGGACCACTAAGGTCTATATAAAAGAGACTTCAGATACAGTATTAGGGGACCACTAAGGTCTATATAAAAGAGACTTCAGATACAGTATTAGGGGACCACTAAGGTCTATATAAAAGAGACTTCAGATACAGTATTAGGGGACCACTAAGGTCTATATAAAAGAGACTTCAGATACAGTATTAGGGGACCACTAAGGCCTATATAAAAGAGACTTCAGATACAGTATTAGGGGACCACTAAGGTCTATATAAAAGAGACTTCAAATACAGTATTCGGAGACCACTAAGGTCTATATAAAAGAGACTTCAGATACAGTATTAGGGGACCACTAAGGTCTATATAAAAGCTTCCAAAGAGCACCATGTCATGGGACCTTTAAACTTGTTGATATTTGCAGAGAAATCAAGTGGTAACTTGTAGAAAAATGTGTGTGTGTGTGTGTGTGTGTGTGTGTGTGTGTGTGTGTGTGTGTGTGTGACAGGAGGAGTTTCGTGTGGACCAGGGCGTGCGGTTGTTGAAAGTCATGGAGAGAGTGTTCGCTCGAAGAATGAACAGCCCCGAGGGATCATGGGTACTCTACCTGAGCAAGCCTACACACCACCAACACCAGCTGCTGATGAATGTGGCTTCTGAGCACGGTACACATATGCACAAACATGCATTCCATATATATATGCATATATCTTTCTTCCATAATATTCTTTCAGCATATTGTAATTCAAGCGGTCTGAGAGAACACTAGACTTCTGCAGCTCCTCTTGGCTCTGTATTCAGGCTTTAGAAAATCGAGCTGTCACGGAGAGAATTTGGCCGATCACAGGACATTTCAGAGAGAGAGAGAGAAAGAGAGAGCTCCTATTGGCTGTTCTGTGCATGCATTGCTCGTCAAGACATATCCTGAAAGTTCTATCAGATTGACAAGGAAAAAATCCCGTTCCAATGCCTCCTCCTGGTGCTCCTAATAGCATAAGGAAAACAATCACCACAGATGATATGATACATTTTTCAGGCAAACTGCTCAATGTCACTTTTCCTCTTCTTCTTGGATTTTGGTGGTTCAAGAGCTTCACTAAAACTGGATCTTATGACTAGGGCTGTCCTCGACTAAAGAAATTCTTAGTCGACTAACACTTATAGGATTTTGTCAACTAATCGATTAGTTGATTTAATTGACAGAGCTGTGCGCTTTGAGAGGTGGTTAAGACTAGAAAAGCATAATATAAATGTAGTTAATTAACAATCTGTAAAACTGAGTTTCTCCACAATTAATCCTGCAAAAGCACCACTTTAAATCTTGTGTTTACCATAAATTTACCAAAAACGTTTCTTGGAAATAAGTAATTAAGCATTAATAAGCATAAAAAATGACTAATCGACTAAAGAAATCTTAATCGACTAAGACCAAAACGACCGATTAGTCGACTAATCGACTAAGAGGTGGCAGCCCTACTTATGACATCTTTACCAGTTTCATGTCTCCTCTTTTTGCTTGGCTTGTCACTAAGGTAACCGCTGGAGTCACTGCCGTGGACCTCCATGGGAGAGATCTCCCCCTCCTCCTCCTCTTCATCGACATGCCATCAAACCTTATTTTTACAGTCAAACGGTCAAACTGTCAAGCGCTGATCAAATATGAATTAAGATTCTGTTACTGCGTTACCTTTTTTTTTTTTATTTTCACCTCAAATGTTTTCAGAAACATGTTTAGAGTTTGCTCCGGCTGGTCAGCCCGTTGGCAGTGCTTGGTTTTGGTCCGACTTGACCACAAACTTTCTCATTTTACAGCTAATCTGTACACTAAAATATGTTTCTGAAAACATTGACAGTTCATGGCTCAGTGCTGTTTAGTTTGACAGTTTGACCACAGGTTACGCACAGTCATTGACACTGTTCCTGTGTCTCAAATCTTGAACTTCTGCACTTACACTTGCTATTTTGGGTACATAGTGCGTTCACACTGACGAAGTGTGGCCAGCAGTGCACTACGAGTACCCAGATGCTGCACTCAAAACCGTCAAAGCATTGAGGGCCAGATGTACAGTACGTACATTTGGGAATGCAGCGTTATCAGTGCCATGGCCAACCCGCAGAAAGCACACAGCTTCGTATTTACCAAACCTGGAGTTCATCGGGTAATCAGCGCCTTTCTCCGCCCACTATACCGTAAATTGCGCTGTAGCAAAGCGTTAAGTACTGGTGCTACGATACGTCTGCGGACGAGTGCAGACTGTGATATTCCCACTGCTGATGCTATGACTGTTTGATAATAAACGGAAGAAGAAGAAGAGTCAACGCTCTGAGACAACACTACCCTGTCGAAATTTGAGCACTACACAAGTGAGTACATAGTGTACACAGTGCAAGTGTACTCACGGAATTAGAGACTCAAAAACAAGACATCGAGGGAATCTTTGCTTCGGTACATAATAAAGAAATGGTTCTGACCCTAAATAGTGCTTACCACACATTCAAACAGTTACAAATAAGATTGTTCCACATGTGTTGTGTCTTCTAGGAGTGATTGCTGCCAAAGATGTGTTGGACATGCTGGGAGAGATCAGGAGAAGTTTGAATAAGGTACACTCTCCAAGAACGTCTCAAAATTCTTTATTACTGTATGCGTGTATCCAGATGTTGGTGTTACGACCTAAACGATTGTCACAAAAAATGAAATTAGAGATTAAAAGGTTTCTTCTCATATAAACACATGGTGATTTCTACCAGATAATGCGGAATGTGGAATTTACAGCTTAATGAGAATATAATAAGTACAGTAGGTTTTCACATCAAGGAATTTCCCTTTGTATCTCGGTGCATACAAATAAACGTAAGGAGAAAGGAAAAACAACTAGGCCTATTACAAATGTCAGAAAATGTAAAGTAGAAACATTGTTTGTAATAATAATATGGAACATATATCTGATTATAAAAGTATATATATAAAAGCTGCACAGTGTTTGAAACAAAGAGGATGCAAAGCATGAATCAATGAATGTGCAGAAGTTCACCGAAGATTAGAATGTTTGCAACGTGCAGAGATAAATGTGCGTTAATGTAACCCAGTGATTCAGATGTGCAGGCTTTAAAGCGCCCATATTATGCTCATTTTCAGGTTCATAATGGTAAAAAAACACCATATTTTTGTTGTACTGCACATTGCTGCAGCTCCTATTTTCACCCTGTGTGTTGAGCTCTCTGTTTTAGCTACAGAGTGAGACATCTCACTTCTGTACCATCTTTGTTGGGAGTCGCACATGCGCAGTAGCTAGGTAAGGACTACTAGCTAGAAGCTAGCCCTGCTAGCGGTTAGCCACATCGTTCTCAATGGCAAAACACTGCTACAACACTATAGAACTACGTACTTACATGTCCCTGTTCTGCAGATATTCCACGCAATGTTGGAAGTGCGCTCTCATTTGGAAGAAGTCTCCCGGCTAATCCTGCCTTGTACTGACCGAAGTTGGAGAAACATCTAGCTTATGTGGTATTAGCTAAAGTGGTTAGCACACACCAAATGTTTCAGCCAATGACGTAGACGGCTGTGCCGATTTTGAACAGCTCACCTGGAGACTGAAGGCCGGACACATTCAGAAACCCGTATCTCACTCAAAACAGCATGTATGTTTGTTTTTTTCCCAAGTTTGTATGCGTGTGGAAGCACCATAGACACAAAATAACACCCCAAATTCCAAAAAAAAAGTAATTTTTTTTTTCTCCATAATATGGGCACTTTAAAGCTTCTCCCAAAGAGAAGATGGACAGCTTCCTTCCTGAGTTTTGAATATTTTTTAAAAACAATTTCCAGCTTTTATGAAAAGATCAGCAGGCTTTAAACTGGGTTACAACCAGATTCCATTTAAGATTATTTTTCATCCTGCTTCTGGTGGAAATTTACAAGAAAGGAGCGTGAAACAGAAGCAGCTTTTGGGTGTGCGTGTGCTTTCACTTCAATTTAAAAACTATATGTTTGTGTTCATATCGAGTTCATATCAAGTTCATATCAAGTTCAAACGTGTGTGTGTGTGTGTGTGTGTGTGTGTGTGTGTGTGTGTGTGTGTCATCAGGTGGGCATCCAGAACTACAGTTCGGCCAGCAGTTGCCAGTCTCGTCCCAGTCAAACACGCAGCGACTACGGCAAGCTGTTTGTGGTTCTGGTGATTATCGGCTCCGTCTGCATGGTCATCATCACATCTGGATTAATATACATCTGCTGGCAAAGACGACTGCCTGCAACCAAGACTACGGTTGGTAAACACCTGATGGTGGAATAGTACACAGTACATTTACTCAAGTACTGAATTTAAGTGCAATTTGTGTTATTGATCTGAATGTTCAAATTAAGTGAAGTTATACATTTCATAAAGTAGCAGACAATGGTACTTCCAGTATATTTTGATGCAGATACTTTTGTACTTATATTTTGATAAGATATTTTGCTGAATTCAATCCAGCTCTGTGTCAGGGCAGTGTGGGCAGTGTCTTTCATATGAAGAGCCCAAATGTATCTGGATGAAAGGCCACAGCCCAAACATAAATGTTGATGTTGAAGAATACCATAATTCTTGTAATTCTTTGTAGATAAAACTTACGCATGTAATTTAATAGGGACGTTTAACAGCACTGTGCTTTATATTGCTGTAAAACTCAGATTAAGTACTTTGTACTTGTTAGCTGCACAAAATGGACGTTTCGTAGTCCATACAGTTAGGATGTTACAGCACTTTCAAAATAAGAGGAGAATAAGCATGAGCTTGTCAAATGCCATGGTGGGCTCAGAGCAACCTTCATCTGGCGGAATTCAGCAGAAAGGAATTCTGGGGCCACGGAGGAAAAGCACACAACATTCATCTGCACAGGCTGCCCACACTGCCATGACACAAAGCTGGATTGAAATCACAATCAATCAAAAATATCTCTTTAAGTAAGAGTTTAAATGTAGGACTTTTACTGGTATTTTTTCACTCTAGTATTGCTACTTTTCCTTAAGTAAAACATCTGAATACTTCTTCCACCTCTGGTAAACATACACACTCCCATCGTCCCCGTTATGTGACACTCACATAAAGCGTTTATGCCTTTATGTGAGTCTTCAGCGCTTGTTTTTTTTTACCTCTCAGTTCCGCAATGAAGAACTTCACTTTGTGGAGAACGGTTGCCATGATAACCCCATGCTGGACGTGACCAATGACAACCAGCCTGAGATGCAGGAGAAGAAGCAGAGCACCAATGGGCTCGTGGCTGGAGGAGAAGGAGGCGGGGAGGAGGGCAGTCGCTGGCAGGTGATTGGATGACTCATTAAGTGGATATATGGATGAGTAAATAAATGAATGAGTTCTGGATAAGGGTTGAAATGTTTAATGCTACACCGTCAGCTGTCTTTTTTTTTTTTTGGGAAACTAATTATATTTTGCCTGGCAACAGCATGAAGCTTCTCATCCTTTTTTTCAGGTGTTTGTCAATCAAGCAGCCACTGAGGAGGAAGAAGAGGAGCAGGACACACATCTCTGATGGATGAAGAGAAAGAGGAGACGCATCATGAAGGTCTTTGATAGACAGATGATAAGTGAAACTGAGAGGAAAGAAGAAGAAGATGACGGTACAGAAAACAGAATAGGAGGAAGAAGAGAACAAAGCCAGAAGGGAGAGAAAAGAAAACATAGTTGATGGGAGTTAAAAGGTATGAAGCCTGAAGAGTAATAGATGTGATGTCCGGTCAGAGTTGAGGCTCGGAGGAGGTGAGCAGGAGGAGTCACTGACATCGCCATGGATATCAGACACTGGGGTTTTATGTTTCAGGGTCTGTATGCTTCAAATTTGAATTCATGGAATCACAATAATCTTGCTGATCTCTTAACGTCCACTCTTTGAACCAAGTTGGAATTCTGATTGTTAAGTGTGCCTTATACGTTTAGCTTCCTGCACTGTGTCTGCACAAGACACAAAATAAAAAATGAAACTAGAAGAGGCGCAGACCTCTCTCGAGCCTGAATGCCCTATCTCGCAATGTTAACGTGAGTAAGAAAAATAATTTGTGTATCCACCCGTGATTTGTATCCACTACAGAATGTACTGGCTTCTTCCTCGGCCCATGCTACACTCTTCCACCAAGTTTCCCAACAATCGGGCCAGTACAACAGCACACAGTACAACAAAGCGACGAACAAACAGAGCCAAAAACATAATCTCTTTGTCAAAGGTAACTTGCAAACAATATTGTACTGTAAAGCACCTTTTCCCACCTTTTACTATTTGAATGTAAAACGTCTTTTTTAAAGTCTGAATTTAACATTAGGAGCGGTTGCCATTTTATTTCACATTTAGTCAAATTATTTGACAAAATAGCTCCTACTGGTTACATGAAACTAAAACTAAACTAAAATAATAGCAAACAGTCCCCAGGCTGAAAGGAGGTGCAAGGCATTGTTTACTTTGATTACCAGTGATGGAATGTAACTTAGTACATTTATTTAAATATTCTACCTAGGTACAACTTTGTGGTACTTCAATTTTTCTGCTACTTTCTACTTCTTACTCCACTACACTTCTCTGATAGCTATAATTACTGTATAAATTAATTTTTTGCAAACAAAACATGAAAAATAATGCTGTATTATTGATGAAACTACCCAACAGTATGTAAAGTAGTATTTCCACCATCTAAAAAACTATTTACACATTAATGCATCTAAATGAATAATCCAAAAACATAACACTTTCACCGGCCCGTTTTCACTGGCCCGTTACTGCAATTACTTTTGATACTTTAAAGTACATTTTCTACCAATACTCATTTCCTTTCACTTAAGTAATATTTTGAATGTAAGATTTTACTTCTAATGGAGTATTTTGACAGTGTAGTATTGTTCATTGTACTTAAGTACAAGATGTGACTACTTCTTCCACCACTGTTGATTACACATAAGCCTTGTTGGTAGAAGCCACAGCCAAGTATGGCTGACAGCAGCAAGACATTCATGAAGTCTAATCAAGATTGTCCTGAAAGGTTCCACAGCTTCAGAGATGTTCACTGGTTCCACCCCGATGTCTGACTCCAGAGGCAACAGCGACTCCTCCTAGCTCCTCCTCCAAATCACCCAACAGGAAGTACAGCCTGTAGCAACTTTGAAAGTAAGGTTTTGGCACTTTATTGAATCCTCTAGGAAATAGCGACTATCATCATTGAAATGCTGCATCGTGTTAAATGTATTGCATATACAGTGACTGAAATCTCTCTATTTTACTTATAGGAATGGTTGTAACTGATGTTTACTGTCACTCTACAACCATGTCATATGGTTGCTATACTTAGCCTAATATGCTCTTTTTTTTTTCAATAGCGTTGGAATGACTGCTGTACGCTTCGGGCTAACTCTTGAGGCGATGACACATGGGCAACATTTAGAGGTCCAAAGCATGAAAAAAAGAACTAGTTACAGTGTCGAAGTCGAGTCAAACCTCGAGTCCAAGTCGAGCCCCAAGTCTTTAATGTTTTAATGGTAAATGTTTTAAGTCTAAACTAGAGATGGCCCGATACCATTTTTTGCTTCCCGATACCGATTCTGATACCTGAATTTGCGTATCGGCCGATACCGAGTACCGATCCGATACCAGTGTGTCATATATTTTATTATGTTTTAACAACTGTATACTAGGGGTGGTACGGTTCACAA
This sequence comes from Perca flavescens, assembly GCF_004354835.1. Lineage (NCBI taxonomy): Eukaryota > Metazoa > Chordata > Actinopteri > Perciformes > Percidae > Perca > Perca flavescens. Next base: position 9,745,632 of record NC_041334.1, read on the forward strand.
AACCCACGGTTCGGTTCGTATCACGGTTTTAGGGTCATGGTTTTCGGTTCTGTACGGTTCTTGTTATTTTTTCTTTCAATCTTTAACACTCCAGAATATACTTCAGCATATTGCTAAAATTAGCATATTGAATGCATGTTGCACAAAACATGCACACAGTGGTAGTTCTATATTGTTTTATTTCATCATAGGTAACATGAAATCCAAAATGTTCCCACACACCAGACTATAAACGACGCTGGCTCATCCTCCAGCTCTGGGCAGCCCCTCTCCCACTTGACATTTCTGCAGGTGTCGTGACGTGACCTGCAGCGGCACCCCACTCCACTTGAGGAGCGGTCGGCTCGGTGTCTCTCAAAATCTGACGAAAATCTTTTAAACTGACCTTTGGCGATCTAAAATGAAGACAGATTCAGCAACTGCACTGCCTATTTCTCGCTTAAAATGTTTTCAGAAACACGTTTCGGTGAACTATTTTAGTACAATATGAGATTGTATTCTGAACGAGCCGCCATGACAGTCTGTTTTGAAATTAGGGACCAGCCAGACCCATGTGACGCAATCGTCCAATCAGCTGCCATGGCTTGCGTTTGTCACGCCCATCCCGCTCGTCATTTCCAGTAAGTTTTTTTAACATAGGTGTCGAAAGTGGCCACTACGGCAGTAAGAGGTTAGTGCACATTAACAGTGTACTGACGAACCGTGCGGTACACACATGCTCCGAACCGAGACTAGCGAACCGAGCGGTTCGGGTGTTTTTTCATGAACCATACCACCCCTACTGTATACTATCCCTGTATGGATGTGTTGATTTCTATCTTTGTTGTCGGTCCGGCTCAGGTTAAACTCTTTGTGAAACATGAACAAACAAACAATGAATGCCACAGAACTTTCCTTTATTCTCCAGTTTTGACTTGTCAGTTATAACGGAAAAAGAACATAAATAAACTACTTTAACGTAGATTTTCATCAGGGCTTTATTACGTGGTATCGGATCGGTGCAAAAACTCCAGTACTTCCCGATACCGATACCAGCGTTTTAGGCAGTATTGGAGCTGATACCGATACCGGTATCGGTACCGATACCGGTATCGGTATCGGAACATCTCTAGTCTAAACCACTACGGTCATATCTGAATCACTACGGTCATGTCAGCCTTACTACGATCACGTCCCAGTCACATTCAAGTCACTGCGATAATGTCCGAGTCACTTCAGTCATGTCCATTATCATGCCAGAGTCCCTAGGGTCATGTCCAAGTCACTATGATTATATCTGAATCACATTCAAGTCACCCAATCATTTCCGAGACCCAAGTCAGTCATGTCGGAGGTCGGTACGGTCATGTCTGGATCGATCCAGTCATGTCCAAGTCAGTAGACAGAGTCCCATTTGAGTCAATGCAATCATGTCCCGAGTCACTGCAGTGACTGACTTGCCAAGGTCTGACTGGTAAAGGTTTGATCGAGTTAATTAGTTGTCCGAGTCACTACGTTCATGTCTGAATCAATACAGTTGTGTCCGAGTCACATTTAAATCACTACGGTCACGTCAACACACTCATATCCGAGTCACTTCTGTCTTGTCATAGTCATAGCAATCATGTCCGAGTTACTATGATGCCGCCTACGGTCAGTCCGGGTCACGTATGAGCGATTGCGATCATGAGTTTAATATCATGTCAGAGTCACCGTGGTCATAACTGACTAACCAACATTTAAATTGTAAGTCGTCAGAAGTGGGACTTGTACTGGACTTGAAAAGTTCAGGGCGCCATTAATAAAATACTGGCTGGTTACCAAACAGCACATAGACTACTGTAATATCAGATGGGCAGAAATCATTTGAGCTATTTCTGTCTGATTCTCAATAAGACGACTCAAGTTACTATTCCGTTAACTGGAATGGAGATAGACAATTGCTATCAGATGTTCGTTTTTTTTACAATGATTTTGTTCCTGCAATTGTCAGTCTCTCCATTCCTGTTACAGGTAGTATTGCCCATCTGCGTTTCATCAAGATGTTGCCTGTGTTTCAGCTCTTTTACTCTGAATTTCTCGATGTAACAATACTGTATATGGCTTCACTATAAACTTTTGCCGATCGATATGCACTTTGTCAGCTAAGCAGGATTTATGGAGCATTCAGGACATGCAGGAACTGACAACCGTCCATCCTGAATGACTCCCTGCATTGTAGAGTATGTGTTTCTTACAGCACGAGATACAGGTAGCACAACAGCCCTCTTGTCCTCCACTGGAAGACAGAATATAGGTGAGCATGTAGCTTATGGCACTGCAGCGAGCAACAACGTAACAAAACATACAGCTTCTGATGCTTTTATTTGCTGAAAGGTCAAGTTAGAGTTTTACGGAGACTCATTTTGTTGCTTTTTCTTGTCCGAAATCAACTGAACGCTTTCTTCTTTTCAGAATGTGACAGTAGCCTCATGTGTGTTTTGAATTTGTTAGCGTACTAGTGCAAGTCAAATTCAGTTGTGGTTAGGGTCAGGGTTAGCAAAAAAACAAGTGACCCTTTGTTTGTATAAAGATAATAAAGTTAGTTTCCTGGCAACATTTTTAACCAGTTTCTGTCAAACATTTTGTTTTTATTCATTCATCCCAGGTCAGTCATTCCTGTTATGCAGCAACATTTCTATCCCTATGAATTACTTTCTCATATTTTCTTTAAACTATGTCAATTTTATTTATTTTTTACTGACCTTTTTGTGGTACGTGCTCGATTTTACCGTGTCCCTAAAAAATAAATTATAAAAAGCAATAAAAGTGCACAGAATAAAACAATAGGAGAAATACTGTACAACAAACAAATAAAGGCACACAGAATAAAAACAATAATACAAACTAACAAATGTGATTTAAAAGAAAATGAATTAAAAGCAATGGTAAACAGGTAGGTCTTTTAGCTTGGATTTGAAAGTAGTCAGCATTGTGCCAGGTCTCAGCTCTTCATTTGAGCAGCATAGAAGCTAACGGCTGCTTGGCCATGTTTAGTTTGAACTCTGGGAGCAGTCACAAAAATCCAGACGCAGCCGACCTGAGAGGTCTGCGAGGTTCGTACTGGCTCAGGAGATCTGAGTATCTTGGAAATAAACCTTTGAGTCAGTACAAGCAGTAGAATTTTGATGGTGATTCTGTGAGAAACTGGTGATCTGAGAACTGGATGCTGTCCCTTTTTTGGCCTCTGTTGGAAGCAGCATTCTGGATCAGCTGGAGCTGTCTTAAGCAGACCTGTGAACAATGCATTGCAGCAGTCCAGCCCGCCAGAGATAAAAGCATGTACAAGTTTCTCTGGATCGTGTTTCCTGACAGTTAAAAACATATTTACTCTTATATATTGCAAAAAAATATATACTTCCAAAAGTTATGAGGCTGAAATGTTGCTGCCTAACGGGAATGACCCAGGTGTTTTATTACTGTTACTTTATAATTGATGTCTTGTTTTTGTATGTCTATTTATATGCATTTTGATCAAGTACTGTCTCAGTCTTTTGGTTGTCTGTGTTATCGATTAATGTGGAAAATAAAGTTTGGAGAGTGTGAAGTTATTGGCATTTATTGCTCCCGCAACCCTGAACAATCTGGATATTTGAGTTTAGAATAAATGGATGGGAATTCCCCATGGGTGCGACAAAAACTACGCACTCTAGCTTTAACATTAATAGAATTTTAAGTCTGAGTGTATCAGTAAATGTTTAATTTATTCAACCTCAAATCCTGACTGATGTTTTTTAATCAATTTACCATGTACTGTACCTCGGCAGTATACTTCTGTATCTGTACCTGTGTATCTGTTGATTCACTGATTACATATATATAATACCCATGCAATTCCAATGAAGCACCTTTCCATACAAATTATACAGGTATGTGCTATTTACAACATATTGCCAGGTACCATGATTCTTTTTTTAGTTAGGTTCTAGTAATCTGTTGTGCATTTGTGACTTGGCTGCTGTAATTACTCATGAAGATTGAAAAGTTCTTCATTCAATCATTGTCTTTAGGCATCATGTGAGCAGAGTCAAAGCAAAAAAACTGACACATCCAAGCTCAAACCTCTTACATGTAGTTTGACATTGTTTTTCCATCAAGTCAACTGTATAACCTGCGTGATTTCACACTTAGGCTGAATAATATTCACACATAGTGTGCAGATCGGAGCGTAGTGTGTGAAGAGTGAAGAGCAGAGTTGTTCACAAGGGAAGAAGCTTGGAGTGTGTGTGTGTGTGTGTGTGTGTGTGTGTGTATATGTGTGTGTGACCATGGGTCTGTGTGTGTGTGTGTGTGTGCGGGTATGTGTGTGTGTCTGTATGTGTGTGTGTGTGTGTGTGTGTGTGTGTGCGTTTGCACGCAGGGCATGTGATGCGTCAGTGCAGTAGTGTTGGAGTAGTAGTGCTTGTAGTTGCATGCTGCTTCTGCTGGCCACTCTCTGCTTTCAGCTACTGCCACCGGATAGCCCTTTGTTTCCAGGGGTGAAAAGAGGAGCCGAGTGTGTAAGCCTCCTCAGCCGGTACATAGCCTCTCCACTGCCAAGATCTCATACACGCCTCCCCGTGGCACACACGGTAACTGGTCCCTTGTGGCTCCAGGCTAAGTTGTACGGGATCTCGGAGCAGCAGTGGGCCCCAGAGACGTGGCATTCAGGCCCATCAGTGAGTGGAAACGCCCTGATGCCCGTCAACCACTGTCCCAGTAATGGGTAAATAGCCCCAGCTATGGGTAAATAGACCCAGTTATGGGTAAACAGCCCCAGCTATGGGTAAATAGTGAAGACCCTGACAGCAGCTCAGGTGGAATATGGTGGTGTGAGAACCACCACAACAGCTATAAAGGGCGGAAGAAGGCAACCCCACAGCCACGTGGGTTAACTCGGGAGGGTACAGTGGCTAGGGGGGCAAAGGTGGAGTCCAACTGCCCGGACCATCGGCAGCCCCCTGCAACTCCTGCCAGACGAAAGTCGTTGTTTAAATGTTGATTTGAACTACAGTCACGTGTAATATACACTATAGTCATGTGTAATATAGTTTGATGTATAAATCAGGGGACAAACACTAATTTGCATCCCAATCCCCCAAAATATAAATTGGCTCGAATTATTTTATAATTTAACTATAATATACTAAATATAGGTTTTTGTCTGGAGGTAAATGTAGGTCATCCAAAGAAAAAAAATTTTACGTTAACAAAGAGGGAGCATTTCTTTCAGGGACATTTTGCAGGTTTACTACGAGTCTTGTGTAGCTTTAGACTTTAAGACCAAACCGGTTTATTTAGTTTCACAGAGCCTTTCAAACACAGAGTTTTATGAAGAAGAAATGCTTTAGAATATACCAACCCGGTCTCACGCCAGTTTGTGAAATGGTCACGTTATGTTGATTTACTGATTCGTGTACAGGTCACGATTTTCTTGTTTATTTTGTGTACAGGTCACGATTTTCTTGTTTATTTTGTGTACAGGTCACGATTTTCAAACGTTACTATTTCACAAACTGCCATGACACTGGGCTGCTCTGGGGGACGCAACAACGGGGAAAAGAAACGCCACAACGGGGAAATTAAACACCACACGCCGGCCAAAACAACAGGACGGACCGCCACACGCGGTGTCTGTGGCACGCAACAACAACAGCAATTATCGATTGCAATATATTGCGTCACCAAAAGCTGCCGAGCTCATTTCCATATATCGTGCGCTTAGTCCATGTATTGACTATCGCTACAGGCCTACTCGTGAGAGCAAAATCTGGCTTTTCAGCTGCCGAATGCTCAACTATGTTCTGTAATCACGAAATATGCTTCCCATTAAAACACATTAAATTATAATAAATTATAGCATACAGCATATCAATTTAGGTTCCAAGCAGAATTTGGCAGATTTGCCGACTTTGAGACTCAGAAATCCCTTCATATTTAGGCAGAAACGAAAAAAAAAAAAAAGATCGGAAAATGCGACAAAAATGTCAAAAAAGGCGACAATTTAAAAAAAAAAAAGGTAAATAAAATAGCAGTGCAAAATATTCATTCATAGTGAGGTGTGTCTCATTAGTACCACATAGCAGAATAACTGTGCATTGGTCTGGAGTGTTTGGGTCCAATAACATGGAAGCTATTGAGCAAAAAGCCATTTTCCATAGGAAATGAATGGGGTTCTTAAAAAAAAATCATTAAAAAATGAGATGCAAAATATTTGTACCACATTGAAGAACAGTTCTGCATTTGTCTGGGATGTTTAGAACATCTGATATACAAGCTATCGGAAATAAATGAAGTTCAGAACGTAATTTATTGACAGTCCCTAGGTAAAAACCAAGCAGTTAGGAGCAAACAGTTAGGAGCAAATGGGTGTCCTATATTTCTCTGCCAAGACTGAGTGAAAGCACAGAAGGAACTGCTGATGAAATGTTTTTTGAACCCAAAAAAATGAATATCCGATTATTTGTCGAATATCCAACATCAAACTAACTTCACCACGGTGTGGTAGATAAGGGAAAGGAGTGGAGTATCAGAGGACTGTTAGAGACAAACCATCGTACAGTCTACACAGTCTGGGGGGAAACAAGTAGGCTACATGCTACAAAGATGTTTTATTTATTTATTAGTGTTGGTTGTTTACTGTCACGCTCCTATACAGTAGGTGGCGGCATGAACCTTAAACGTTGGTTTGTAGCCCGATAATAAAGCTAAAGAAGAAGACGAAAGAATCCGCTACGTACGCAGTCAGTTGTTGAAACAGAAATGGTGTGGATGGTTGTTTCCTGCTGAGAACGAGCCCACAATATGTCAGGTTTGTTCACTTTATTTTACAAATGAATTTAAACACAGACCCCTACACTTAAAAATACATATACGTGTCTCACCTTGATAGCTAGCTGGATTACGTCGGCTGTAACGTTACATTCGCGAAATCTTGTTTTTCAAGCTAAGCTAGCTAGCTAGCTAACTAGCCTCCGATACGTGCTATTCTTACGTCTACGGAGAAAACATGTATGCCAAACTCCGCTCCAAGCTGGTTGTTTATAGTAGCTTTGCTTATAACTTACAAAACGTGATCTAATACCTTCCCTGGAATGCTAACATAGTTGTGTCACAAACCGTGAGCACCGGCTAGCAGAGTGATTCAGTCCTGAAACCTAACCAGAACTAGCTAGCTAGTCACGCTGGTTGCTAGCTAGCTAGCTAACGTTACTACTTACGTACGACGGTGGCTATTGAAAGACGAGGGTAAATGAGAGTCTTAAATGTTAAAATTGGTAAACAACAAATGTTTCTTGGTGTACTTGCAGTATACCGAAATGACGACCTGCTAACTCGGGCTCTAAATGTAGTTTGTTTGACATGTTTGAGTTCAACTCCAAGCCTTGCGACATTAAACTGTTAGATTTTTGTATAGGGTTTGGTTTTGCACCGCTGCAATGGGCTATCGTGAGGTAACTTGTTCGGACTTAGTTGGTCTCTGTCAACTAGCATTACGATTGGTCAGTCAAGTAACAAACCAAAGGAAATAACCAAACCTTGTATTGTTATTTAACTAGCTACCTAGCTAGCTGTTTGCCGTAACAATATAACAAAGGTAGCGTTAACAACTAGCTAGCTAACGTTGCCCAGTTCACAACTGCCAGTAAACGAATGTTTGCCAATTTATCCTAGATAGCTAGTTAATACTAGGGCTAGATAGTTATAGCAACATGATTGTGTTGCAGAGTTAAGTAAACATAAGGTAGTGAATGATGCCAGCAGCTGTTACTGGCAGCAACTCTGTTTTTGTCCTTCATCCAGCCTCAGCCAGTTTCCTTCTTGAAACCAGCAGCTTTAACGTTATTTTCAGTGCACATTTTTACTCGAACTAACTTTAAAGTCGCTTGTTTCATTTCGTTTGATTCAGTCAAACCGATGAATGTAATTCGACACTTAATATTAGCCATAACATATTCGTATTGCGACAATGGGTTGTTTAGTGCGTAGCTAGTTTACGTTAGCTGAGCAGCTAAGCTACGAGTGTCCGACCCTTTACAAGGAAGTTACCATCAATTACACATGTTAATAATTGGCTAAATGTTTACTTTTCGAAGTCATTAACATGGGCTGGGACACAGGTTAGTGACGCCTGGGTTATTGTGTGGGTGCCAAACCTATAGTAACAATATCCTGACTAACTTGCATGTCAGGTGAACTCTATCCTTTTTAATGTCTATAAATATACCTGTTCCTAACTTTGACCTGTTTTTTCTAATGCGTATATATAGATGTATTACAAGCGTGTATTTACAAGCACAAATCTGATACTTGGGCCAAATCTGCTCTGCAGTCATATGTAGCCAAATGCTGTTTAAATATGCAAGTGGCTGGTAGAAAAAAGTTAATTTTGAACCCTGTAGCTATTAAAAGAGTGGCTGCTAGTTAGAGCTGCGAAGATTAATCGATTAGGCTAGAACTATTACATTATTTGCCAACTATTTTGATAATTGCTTTGAGTAAAATTTCTATAATAAAAGTTAGGGATGCACCGATACAACTTTTTTTCCAAACCAAGTACAAGTACTTACATTTGTACCAAGTACCGATATGAGTACTTAATAATATCATTACAGTTCTAACAATGTTTTATTTTCATCAGATGTTCTTCACTTTCTGACTATAACAAAGTAAATATATACAACTTGATGCTGTTGCTGACATTTTAAAATTCAACTTTTGTGTTTTCCTAAACAAACATGGCACTGCCGCCCATTTCACATACATGCTCAACCGACGAGACGAGATGTTAGGCGCGGGTAAACTTGCGCTCGACACCGTGCGCGGGCCGCAGTAGATGGCGCGCACACTAGGAGCACGTACAGAGACGTTTATGCTCAGCACGTTGTTTGTTGCAGTACTCTCTGAAACACCAGAGGGAGTACAGACAAAATAATCTGTATATGAGTAAGTAGTAATTATTTTATTTTTTTTTTTTTTTTTTTTGCAGGGTGGTAGGGGAAGACTCATGAATATTCATTAGGAAACTCAAACAAGAAAAAAACATGTCCTGGTTCCAATTTCTCAGTTAAGAACTTACGTTTTCATGTGTGTCGGTAAATGGAATACGACGACATCCCTCTGGGCTCTTGGAAAAATGTGATGGACATTTTCACTATTTTTGGGCACCAAATAGACCAAATGCTTGATTAATAATAGGTAGATTGAGCGATGAAGAAATACTTGTTAGTTTCAGACTTTCCAGACATGTGCGATTTGAAATCCTCAGACTTGTCTTCTCTTTCCTCTGCTGTCTCCAGGGCTGACCTGATGACCGCAACGTCTGGCGACTTTGACGTGTTCCTCCACCGTCCCAGCTCTGTTGGGTAGGGCGGCTCTCCCTCTTACTGTCTGCTAAGGTTTTTTTTTTTTTTTTTTTTTTCTTCACAACAACGTGGGATTGATCTGTACCAGCCCTACAGAGACCCTCCGCCAACGCGCCGCATTAAAAAAAAAAAAGGAACAATGTATTGCTTACAGTGGCTACTTCCGGTGTTGCTCATCCCCAAGCCGCTGAACCCGGCGCTGTGGTTCAACCACTCCATGTTTATGGGCTTCTACCTGCTCAGCTTCTTGCTGGAGAGGAAGCCCTGCACCATCTGTGCCTTGGTCTTCCTGGCCGCCCTCTTCCTCATCTGCTACAGCTGCTGGGGCAACTGCTTCCTCTACCACTGCCAGGACGCCACGCTTCCAGACGCTGCCCACGACCCGGCTATTATCGGGACCTAGGAGAGAAAAAAAAGGGGGAGGGGGATTCGATATCGGGGAGGCGGGGTGGAAAGGGTGATGAGGCATTGCTGGAGAATGATACTGCCATATTAAAGAGGGGATAGGCTACACTTGGGGGGTGGGAGAACGGTGTAGAGGTGGTGATGAAGGACTGCTGGAGGGGGATACCGCAAATAAAGAGAGCGCTCTGCCAAAGGCGTTTATTGAAGAGAAGAGCCAGTTCTGAAAGGATTGTGGGAGGCTGCTTTGCCATGCTGTAAGACAGACAGACTTGAATTTGGGAGGGGAGGAAGAGATGTTGGAGGAGACGGGGGGGGGGGGGGGGGGGCACTTGAAATGCTAAGGAAAGGAAAATTTCACCTTCTGCAACTTTTGTATTTTTTCTTTCAGCATTTGAATGAAAATTAGAACATATATCCACCACGTGTGACGTCTACCTAGAGCGACCACGGTTTTTCAGTATTCTGGTTTCTTGTCTGAGACGTCACTTTCTCCAAAAACCTGCTAAATCATCTATTCAGAGTGAAAACACCCTCCACCTCAAACTGCCAAAAGTAACGCAATCCTGCTGAAAGCTCCAGGCCGAGTTGGATGTTCCCAAGATTCACTGGCAGCCACGCTTGCTTCTCCGTCCCATACTGTTGCGGTCGTTGACGAGCTTTATACGCCAGGTAGCGTTAAGAAATAACTTGCCCCCCAAGCTCTAGAGAAAAGAGGGGCGACATGTCTTTTACAGTCCAACCTGACCAAACTCTGTCGCCACTTTGGCTCTGCACACGTAATGCTGTCCTCAACAAGGAGAGCACACAGACACTGGACAATCGATAACTATGCTGTGAATAACTTTCTTTGCCGCATCTCCACACAAACGCATATCAGAAGGTGTAATGATGCTGATTCCCACTGCGATACATCAACCAATGTGTCCCTGAGCAAGACACTTAACCCCTAGTTGCTCCAGAGGTGTGTGACCTCTGATATGTAACAATTGTAAGTCGCTTTGGATAAAAGCGTCAGCTAAATGACATGCAATGCAATGCATGCAATGCAATGCTGAGAAACTGTTCTGTTGTTCTACCCACAGTGCTCTGCAGCTACCCCTCTCTTTGTCTTCCTAGCTCCTCTTCCTCACCTCCAAAATAAATTTATTTAGTTTTTCTTGTGCATGGGTTGCTGTTATTTTTTTACACACACACACACACACACTCGCTTTAATTAATTAAAACAAAATGCTGAAAGTTTCCAAAGAGTAAATACATTTGGATGTGTGTGTCTGTAGGGTGAATGGAAGAAAATGTATTATGTGCGACAGGTGTGTATATTTTGTGTTTGTGTGATTAAGACATGTTGATTCGCATAAAAGTGACAATACACAAGGTTACAGAACAGTAGATGGTCAGGTTTTTTTTTTTTTTAGTATGAATAAGCAATACGGTGCTGGTTAAGAAAATCGTATCGAATTCTGACAAGTTTATTGGTAATCAAAAGGGCAACACTGTCATGTTTCCTTGTGTATCACTGCTGTAAGTGTTATGTTTAGCTGCCAGACGTGTGTGTATGTGTGTGTGTGTGTGTCCTGTCACAGTACTGACCATCCTCACTGCTACGTTCTTGCATTGGTTTTAATTTAAATAAAGTTTTTCCTCTCAACGTTAAACTGTGTCTAACTCAGTATTATATCAAGCACAAAACATTACATTTTTGGTAACTCATTTTTATGTTAAGAGTTTTGTCTTAGATTTTTCAATTCTCTAAAGTACATCGTTGCTTTTTGTTATGCTTAATTCTCCTGCCTGACAATTCTGACAATGGCACACCGTGTTTATTATGCATAAGTTACATTAGAAAATAAGGCTATTCTAAAAGTATTCTGTCTTTATCATTTCGCATGTCCCCTCCCTCATTACCACCACTGACGTGCCCTTGAGCAAGGCCCTTGACCCCAACCGCTCCAGTGGAGCAACTCAGAGCTGCAACAAACTATAATTTTATCACAGCTATGTTTTCTGGATAGAGAGACAATAATTAATTTAGTAATACATGTTCGAGGGTATCTTTCATCTGCAGGTCTTTAAAAGTCTAAAGCATTAAATCCAGTGTCTTCTAAAAAACACATTTGAGATGGTATTTAAAAAGTCTTGAATTGAATTAACGTATGTATTATCTCTTGCCGGCTGCAGGCCGTATTGTTAGTTATACGTATGTCCTATATGAAAATTGGGATGGTTTCAGTGGTGATGGTTTCAGTCGGCTCCATCAGATGTGAAGCAAACACCGTCACTACTGCTAGCTACAGTAGCTAGGAAGCTCATGTCATTATAAGCAAGTTCTGATTCAGCAACAACTTTAGTTTTAAATTAATCCATCTAAGTATTTTTCAATTTAACTATTTTGTTAGGAATTACTGTTTGATACCGCTGGGAAGTAATGAAAACTCTAGGCCATATCTTTGGCTGCTATGACTGTGAAATATGTATTAAATTGTATTATATGTGGTAAAGATCCTAAAAAGTATAACATTCTAGTTTGGTGAACCTTCCAGAAACCCTGTCTAGTATAACTGGGGGCAAGCATGGCACCATGACAGCAATAGCAGTTGAGTGCGGACGTAAAGCAGGTTAAAAAATGATGGGTGGATCAAATAAACGTGTAAATAAGCTGGATGGGGGTTTCAGATGATGATGCAAGTTCAGTACAAGTCAAGCGAAAAAATCTGCTCCCATATCCCGACAGAGTTTAACACCATCATTCACCTCCTAATGTTTTTTTTTTATTCATCCTCCTGTGGAAAAGCTGAGAAATTTTCGTGTTCATAAAACAAGAGAATGATTTTTTGCAAATGCAGCTCTGGATTTCACCATTGCTTCTTAAAGAGAAAACCCCAGAGCCAAGAAAGACTTTGTGCATCAGTAATTTTCCTGCTTTTACAGTTTATTTTATTTATGAGAATTTTTACATTTAAGATAATTTTATTTTACATCACAATACAGTTATAAGCCTCAACGTGTGTATCAATGAAATTATTAAATAGAACTGCCTTGGAGATGGCAACTTCAAAGTATCCATAGATAATTTTTTTCACATAAAAATGCTTCTTTGTTATAATATAATTCTACTTTTTCTATAGTTTATTGCTTAAAGTCCCAGATACTATACTGCAATCATTTAATCATCTGTTTACTGTATTTTATCTGAGGTGCTGTATTTCTCAATGTGGCTGTCTATGCAAAAAATGCCTTTAAAGTGTTCTCTAACTGCAAAACAAATTGCTTTTTCTGGAAAATTATTAAATTGTATGTTTGTTGAAGCTTTAAAAATATGTAGAAATAAAAGTTAAGTGTCTCCTGGTCGAAATGAGAAAATATTACTTTATAATATTTTTTAGATGCATCTTCACTTCCTTAGATATTTAACGTTATTTTTGTTTCTACGCACAGTAAAATTACAGCACAGAAAAAAACATATGATTGTAAATATGATTTGTTTTCCGGAGATGTCACTCGTACTTTCTGGCCAATCAAAAGTCTGGAAAGTTGGTGTGGGTTGGGAGTTTACCTTTGACAGTAGGAAAATGTTTGTGAGCTAGCTAAAGTTAGCAGTTTTCAAGTGCTTCCAGAAATCGGGATTTGAAAATATTATAGTCTTTACTGTAAAATGTAAACAATATAGCAGCTATTACGTTATATAAATAACGTGTCAAACCAAACATCAATGACAAGATATTTAAATAAAACCACTGTTGTTGGAGGAGGGAGAAATAAGTTAGCTAATCTTACAGGAAACAATGTTAGCATAGCTACATGAAGCTAGCAGGACAAGGGACTGCCGAAACGACAGCCGCCCGCATGGATGTATTTTAGCCGCCGCCATCACGCCCGCAACAATTCTGCTTCTGTTTTCTCACTGGGCAGCAGAAACAAAATAAAAACGGGAACTGTCACATACTTCTTCCGTCAGGGGTGTAAATGTGGCACTTATTAATTCCCTCCTACACTGACAAACTCGAACGACATCTTGGAGTGTGCGGAGAGACAAACTGGATTACAATTACAACGCGTCTTCGGTCATCAATGAACAATTCAATATTGGGATTGAATCATCTCCACTTCCCGTCTCACCCTTAACACCCTAAGGTAAGATAAAACCATATAAAGCATTTTTATACCCGCCGTGGCCGTTGAATTACAATACATGCGTCGTCGTTATGATTATAATAATACAGGGGGTTTCCTGCATAGAGGAATGTTTTTGGCGCCGCCAGCCCCAAAGGAAAATCACCAGCACCAAAATGATAAGAACTGAGAATCAAAATAGCAATTCAAATCCTCTCTAAATGTGTTTTAAGAGTAATTTATCAAACAACAGTTGAAGAAGCAGAACATAAACTTGAATATGAGAGCTAATCTCATTTTATCTCCAAAGTCATCTTATACCGGACTCTCCCGGTGATTTATTTAAATATAGTAATATTATTTGTTTAACCAGTTATAAGATAATATGGACTTTATTAATCCCACACTAGGGAAACTTTTGTTAATTTGGGTTTCATAGTCAAGCATAATATACATTTTTGTTATTCAAATGGTAAGAAATAACAGCAAAATGCATAGATTTCTGTCAAATAAGGTAAAACCTTTACTGTACGCGGACCGATCATGCTAACACAAGCCCATTCTGAGCCAGGAAACCCCCTGTTATATATTAATATTAATAGCCTATCATAATAGATATGATGCGGTTGGTCTTCAAATAGTTGGCTTTGCATTTCGAGCGGTTAAATCTTGTATTTGTACCAGGACCTGTGAGATTGTAAGTAGCTTGATGGTGTTTGTTTAGGTTCTGGTTGGTTTTCCTTCGGCTTTGTCGTTGAGGTCTGTACATCTGAGCCTATCATAAGCCTGTGCTCCCGATCTGGTATATTAAGAATGTTAATGTTTGTTTGTGGTAGGCTAGGCTAACTTAGATTTTAGACTTTGAAAAACAAAACCCCTCGGCCTAGGTCTAAGCATTATTTTCACAGGCCTCCCCAAATGTTGGTTTTTCTGCCAACACCGCTGCCCTGCTCTCTAAAAAGGTTAGTTAATGCCCTATTTGTTTTATGATGTTATAATTAGAGATGTTCCGATACCGATATCGGTATCGGCTCCGATACTGCCTAAAACGCTGGTATCGGGAAGTACTGGAGTTTATGCATCGATCCGATACCATGTAATAAAGCCCTAAAGAAAATCTACATTAAAGTAGTTTATTTATGTTCTTTTTCCGTTATAACTGACTGTCAAACTGGAGAATAAAAGAAAGTTCTACAGCATTCATTGTTTGTGTTTGTTCAGACAGACAACAACAGAGATAGAAATCATATCACATCCATACAGGGATAGTAGTATACAGCTGTTAAAACATAATAAAATATATGACACAATGGTATCGGATCGGTACTCTGTATCGGCCAATACGCAAGTTCAGGTATCGGAATCGGTATCGGGAAGCAAAAAAGTGGTATCGGGCCATCTCTAGTTATAATATACAGTATGTGTATGTGTATACAGTAAGTGTTACTGATTGAGAACACAGGTGGCTTGAGTAATGTCAAACTGAAATAACACATAACCAATCAGCAAACACGATTACTATTATCCCAAAACAACAGCTAACAGGTGTTTCTAATGATGAGGATTCCTGGCAGATCACAAACATGTTTATCGTGTGCATGAAACTAGGGCTGGGCGATAAATCGATTTTATCGATTAACTCGAATGTGTAGTTGACGTTGATTTAGTTTAAATATAAATCGATTTTCTCCTTAACATCCGCCGACGCTCCTCTGGGCTCCTCTGGGCTCCCGTAGCTCCGAACGGGCTCAGCCCTCCCCCCGCGCATTTGCCACCGTCAGTACCCGATCCGTTCCACCTGCACAATCCGTTCTGCGCATGCGCAAGATGTTCACGCATGCGCAGATGATAATACCGTTTTACGACCTGCCCGATCTGTTCCACGCTAGCCTCCACCCAAGCTAACGTTAGTTTAGCTAACAGCTAATTCGGCTAACTGCTAGCCGACAAATAACGCATGCGCAGAACGGATCGTGCAGGCAGAACGGACAGCTAGATTCAGTCTAAAATAACGTTAAGTCAAACATAATGGGAAAAGCAGGCTACAGCAAAATTAAGACTTTACAGTAACAATAAAGACAAGTATTGAGTGATTGTATTTTAAATGAGCACAAGTAAAGCAGAACTGACGTAACAGCTGTTATATATGTTAATGTTTGTTTTGAAGTTTTATTTTGAGGGTCTTTTAAAAGTTTGCATGCTGTCTCAGCTAGCGGTTAGCCAAATGAACTGTTAGCTAAAGTAACGTTAGCTTCCCAGTGGAGGCTAACGGCAGACCACTATAATCACCTAGCGGTCCGCCCGAATTAGCTATTAGCTAAACTAACGTGAATTAGCTATTAGCTAAACTAACGTTAGCTTCCCGGTGGAGGCTAGTGTGGGAACAGATCGGGTAGTGTCGTAAATCATCGTACCACAGCGCATGCGCAAACATCTTGCGCATGCGCAGAACGGATTGTGCAGTTGGAACGGATCGGGTACTGACAGGCACTTGTGAGAGATACACAAACAACATGGCAGCGACAGGGACTAACATTAATTATTTTCTTAACCAATCGCTTCATTACTTACTTAACTGTACTCTCCGCCGAAATTAACGGCAGCTTGCGGTGCTGTGTCCCCGGCTGACAGTCACCTATTCTCGGATATCCAACCAACCAACTACCGCTGACCTGAAGGAGCACCTTGCGGGGCACCAGAGGCGGTGTTGAGGAACTCTGTTGCGGCTCAACACAACTACTAAATGTACACCCGAGCTGTGACGGAGGTCTGTAGCGGCTTAAACAACTAACAATCACCGCTCTATAGCACGGAGCTCCGCTTCAAGGTTTGTTTTTATCGCTACGAAGGAGCTTGCTACAGGTATGCTACATTCAAGGGACCATGGGATGTTAACGTACGTTACTCAGCAACAGGTGGAAATAGGGGCAAGGTTGCGCAATAACGTTAAAATGATTTGAACTTTTAGCGAGGAACGAGAAGTGAATTACCTGTATGTGTGAAAACCGCTTTATCTCACTGGTAGGGAAAACACTCAAACCAATTTATATTTCCACAAAATTGGCATGAATAAACATAATGGTAATGTTGCCCCGTGTGTGTATGAGTAAAAAATAAAATAAAACTTATTTTGAACAATTTCTTTGTCATCTACAGATTGCTTTTAAGTAGGGGGAGAAAAAAATCAATTTAAATCGGATTTCTTTTTTTTTAAATCAGGGATTTCTTTTTTAGGCCATATCGCCCAGCCCTACATGAAACAAAAGAGAGGGATTGCTATGAAATGTAGTACACACGTGTTCCCCAGAAGATCAATCCTAATATCTTCCATAATATCTTTGTGACTTTTTGTCTAGCACCACCGTGAGGTTGACATTAGACTACAATTGGATGGATTAAATTTGGTTTAGCCATTCATGCTGTTGTCGCTTTGATGATCACTTAACCCTTATCTAGCGTTGTCATCAGGTCGAAATTTGAGTAGCCTACTTATTTGACCAATACTTTGGTTAATGGTGTAATACTTCCAAAACTAATGTCATTCCTATGCTTTACACAGGTGTTCTTTGGGTTTATTGGTAATGTTTGCAAAATGCCAAACTAAGATGGTGAACATACAGTACAGGCCAAAAGTTTGGACCCACCTTCTTATTCAATTAGTTTCCTTTATTTTCATGACTATTTACATTGTAGATTCTCACTGAAGGCATCAAAACTATGAATGAACACGTGGAATTATGTACTTAACAAAAAAGTGTGAAATAACTGAAAACATGTTTTATATTCTAGTTTCTTCAAAGTAGCCACCCTTTGCTCTGATTACTGCTTTGCACACTCTTGGCATTCTCTTGATGAGCTTCAAGAGGTAGTCCCCTGAAATGGTTTTCCAACAGTCTTGAAGGAGTTCCCAGAGATGCTTGGCACTTGTTGGCCCTTTTGCCTTCACTCTGCGGTCCAGCTCACCCCAAACCATCTCGATTGGGTTCAGGTCCGGTTCACTGTGGAGGCCAGGTCATCTGGCGCAGCAATCCATCACTCTCCTTCTTGGTCAAATAGCCCTTACACAGCCTGGAGGTGTGTTTGGGGTCATTGTCCGGTTGAAAAGTAAATGATGGTCCAACTAAACGCAAACCGGATGGGATGGCATGTCGCTGCAGGATGCTGTGGTAGTCATGCTGGTTCACTATGCCTTCAATTTGGAATAAATCTCCAACAGTGTCACCAGCAAAGCACCCCCACACCATCACACCTCCTCCTCCATGCTTCACGGTGGGAACCAGGCATGTAGAATCCATCCGTTGACCTTTTTCTGCGTCGCACAAAGACACGGCGGTTGGAACTAAAGATCTCAAATTTGGACTCATCAGACCAAAGCACAGATTTCCACTGGTCTAATGTCCATTCCTTGTGTTTCTTGGCCCAAACAAATCTCTTCTGCTTGTTGCCTCTCCTTAGCAGTGGTTTCCTAGCAGCTACTTGACCATGAAGGCCTGATTCGCGCAGTCTCCTCTTAACAGTTGTTCTAGAGATGTGTCTGCTGCTAGAACTCTGTGTGGCATTCATCTGGTCTCTAATCTGAGCTGCTGTTAACTTGCGATTTCTGAGGCTGGTGACTCGGATGAACTTATCCTCAGCAGCAGAGGTGACTCTTGGTCTTCCTTTCCTGGGCGGTCCTCAAGTGAGTCTGTTTTGTTGTAGCGCTTGATGGCTTTTGCGACTGCACTTGGGGACACATTCGAAGTTTTCGCAATTTTCTGGACTGACTGACCTTCATTTGTTAAAGTAATGATGGCCACTCGTTTCTCTTTACTTAGCTGATTGGTTCTTGCCATAATATGAATTCTAACAGTTGTCCAATAGGGCTGTCGGCTGTGTATCAACCTGACTTCTGCACAACACAACTGATGGTCCCAACCCCATTAATAAGGGACAAAATTCCACTAATTAAAGCGCCCATATTATGCTCATTTTCAGGGTTGGTAACTGTATTTTAAGGTTGTACCAGAATAGGTTTACATGGTTGAATTTTCAAAAAACACCATATTTTTGTTGTACTGCACAGCTCTCTCTCACTGCTGCAGATCCTCTTTTTACCTGGTTTCTGTTTTAGCTACAGAGTGAGACCTCTTTTCATCTTCTTCTATACTATCTTTGATTGCACTCGCACATGCTCAGTAGCTCAGATGTAGAGCATGTCAGCTAGCTAACTCTAGAGCCTGTATCTCCAACTTTGGTCAGTTACAAGGCAGGATTAGCTGGGAGACTTCTAAATGAGGGCGCACATGTAAGTAGTTGTTTTGTAGATTATGGTGAACTTGTGTGTGTTGTAGCAGTGCTTTGCTATTGAGAACGACATAGCATGCTAGCGTTAGCATGCTAACGCTAACGATACGAGCTAACGGTTGTGGTTAGCCGGCTCATTTCGGACTGTGACGTCGATTTTGAACAGCACACCCGGAGACTGAAGGCAGGACACATTCAGAAACTGTATCTCACTCAAAACAGCATGGATGGATTTTTTTCAAAGTTTGTATGTGTGTGGAAGCACCAGACACACAAAAGAACACCCCAAATCCCAGAAAAAGTGTTTTTTTTCATTTTTTGGGCACTTTAACCCTGACAAAGCACAGCTGTGAAGTGAAAACCATTTCAGGTGACTACCTCATGAAGCTCATTGAGAGAACACCAAGGGTTTGCAGCGCTATCAAAAAAGCAAAGGGTGGCTACTTTGAGGAATCTAAAATATAAGACATGTTTTCAGTTATTTCACACTTTTTTGTTAAGTACATAATTCCATATGTATATGAATCTACAATGTAAATAGTCATGAAAATAAAAAGGAAACGCAGTGAATGAGAAGGTGTGTCCAAACTTTTGGCCTGTACTGTACCTGCTAATAGACCTTTTTCACGGCAGACATGTTGACATGTCATAGTAGGAAAAGCACAGGTGTATTAAAAACCATTAATGATGGCGGCATTCCTCTTAGGAGAGGCCCTGGTATTGTGCATGCTGACTCCCTGAAATAGCTTACTGGGACACTTGATGGAATTGAGCCATTGTTAAGGTTATCAATCTCAGCTGTGCTTTTCCTACTATGACAAGTCAAATGCTACGTTTACACGTGGCCGGCTTTTTTCATAAATGGACATTTCAACATCTCCGTTTGCAAAAATAACATCGTGCACAGCTGTCAGTTTTCAGAGAAGTGTTCGTTTACACGTACCCGTGTCTATGCCGTCAAGAGCATGCCAAACCTGTAGGTGTCAGTGTAACAAGAAGGTCAAGCCCATGTTGGCCAGTCAGAACATAGACAGTATATAATGGACCAATAGACCCCATTGCTCTGGACGGAGACCAGTGAAGGCTATTAGAAGCACTTTTCCGGTGATGGCCAGCTTTACTGCGCAGCCTCCAACTGAGAGAATGAGAATGAGAGAAAACTGCCTGCGAGCTTCTCCTGTACTATACGGTAATTCCTCTACTATGCGACAGTAAGTCACTTGGTTATGACACAATCGTTCGCTTATTTTTACAAAAACGTCTGCTACGGAGCCAAAATGGCGGTCAGCGGAATGCTAACAGGAGGTGATTGCCAGTTAGCAACAAAATGGCGCCATAGATGGCTCGAGTTCTGAAGCGAAGCTTACCCCCTTGAGTCAGAATCCCGAAAATAGCAACCACAGCAATGAATCACTTCCTCTATCTTATGTTCCTCACTTCCTCGGCTGCCTAAACCTCTGTTTGTCTCAGTTTACATGCAAACGTGTAAACAAAGTTTTCCAAAATCAACACTCTGGCCGGAGTTATTAGAAATAATAATTTTCCGAGGCGAATTCTCCGTTTGCGTGTAATCGAAGGGCACAAACGAAGGGAAATGTCTCCGTTTTTTTTTCAAAATAAACATGTACGTGTAAACGGGGTAAAAATGTCTGCTGTGACAAAGGTCCATTATCAGCATGTTAGCGTGCCAATGTCGACATTTAGCTCAAAGCACCAATAGACTTTTACTCGTGTTGGTAAAATTCCGTCTTTATAAATGTTTTCCTGACTTCCTCTACCCTCCTGTTTTCGTTCCTTCTTTTTTTTCTTCCAAATCTCTCTTAGCTCTTCATTCTTCGTTACTTCTTTTTCTTTTCCTTCTGTGCAACTTTGCAAACAATCCTGGGTGTAAATTCAGATTGTAGACATTCTCCATCTTTATTGGACCAACACAAAGAAGTGGTGTTCAGTCTTTAAGTCTGGGAGGTTTTACCAAGTGAAATCTATTCCGAATTGTAACATGGTAAAAAAAAAAAAAACTATAAAACATGACTTTTAAAAATTTTTTTTTTTTGTTTTGTTTTTTCTGATCGTCTATTCCTGATTGTTTTTCCAGTATTGTCTTTACAAATGGCCGAACCAACAGGTCGTGGTCACAGTTTAAAGACCGAGCTGGTTCTTGTTTATATCCTGAACATCAAGGTTTCATTTTTGGGCCTTATCTGCATCTGATTATCTCAAAAACAAAACAAAAAACAAACCGTGTCTTCCTATGCTGTTCTTCATTATAAGCATCCGTTTTGGGTTTGGGATTTGGACAGAAGTTTCCCAACATGGGACATTTGGTATGCTGGGGATTTTTAAGCTTGTTATGTCTTAGAATATTGTCTGGAGTGAATTATCAGTTTTAAGCGTACGGAGTTAATTAAAAACATTTCTTATACCGTAGTCTATATCCATGATGTTCCACTTCCGGGATTGCTCCGGTGCCGCAGGAAATTCCGCCGGATGCGTGTCTTTTCGCCGATGTCCATTTCCTTCCCGCTTTCTTTGTGTTGGCATTCTAACCTCCCGTGGATTTCTGAGGACTACGGTTAACTGCTCCTCAGATCTCTGCAGGGTAAATCCAGACAGCTAGCTAGACTATCTGTCCAATCAGAGTTTTCTGTCGCACGTCTAAAACAACTGTTGAACGTACACATGTTCCACCAAAACAAGTTCCTTCCCGAGGCTTATTTTACTGCGGCTCCGTGCTGCGCTTAGCACCGCCCAAGACGATTGTAATTGGTTTTAAGAAATGCCAATAAACCAGAACACGTTTTTTTTTCTCCCATCCCGGAATTCTGTGCGGACTAGCCAGACCCTCCTCCGCAGCGCCTTGGAGGATGGTCTGGCAAAGCGAGACTACTTATATCCCCAAACCTCCCTGATAATCATGCAGAGTTGACCTCCATTGAGCTTTCAAGAAAGTCCTCATTTGACTCCAAAATGTTCTCTGTCTTGCACACAGAGAAGCAGACCAACATCTTCTTCCCATGCCATTTTTATTGACCTCACAAACATTCTCTAAATTTCCCAGTCACAGAGGTCCCAGGTCTGTTCAACCACAGCCAAATGTATTCTGTGGGCAGTGAAAGCATCCTCAGGTCAGGGCCCGTCTTCCCAAACGTCAGTTTACTTCCACAGCCAGCAGAGGGCAGCACCGGCCTCTGTTTCAGTGGTGATGCAAAGCTGAGGCCAGACAGACACACATTGTTGCCTTCAGCCATATAGGTGTAATTCAAAAGGGGGGGGGGATTTTTTGTCTGTTTTTATATCATAAATTATCTGAACAGAATTATCAAACAAAACAAGACACTGTAGACATTTGATGGACGAAACAAATCGGAAAAAAAATTGGCAGATTAATTGGTAATGAAAATAACAGTCAGGGCGTTTTCACACCTGTAGTTTGTTTGCTTTGGTCCAAATCAGTTGATGAGTTCATAAACTTGGAGCGATTTCCCCTTGGTTTGGTGTCACACCTGGAAAAATCCAAGCGTACTAAAATGCGTCACTACAAATCACACGAGAGCGTTAACTATTCTTATTGGTTGTCTGTGGCGGGAGCATTGAGCTGGCTATCGTTCCACATCTTTCGATGCCGGTTCCTAATTGATACTTTTTTCGATACCATATGTTTTAAAATCCATTTCAACATCAACAAAAATACATTAAACACAAAGCTTTTATTTTCCACCTTAATTGTGAATCAAAACAGTTATCAGAATTAAAAAATTCTGGTGAAACCGCTCACTCAGTGTAACATTATTAAAAGTGCCTTGCCTTGCAAGCCCAGCCTGTCAGTCAGTCATCGGGGCAGAGAAACCACCGTTGTGGCTGCTTGTCTAGTAAGAGGAAGTGTACCGTCAACCGCACCGCAAATGCTTTCGGCTCGCCATTAACATCACATCGCGGCAAACGCTGTCTGCGTGGAGTTTTAAATAACTGTGACTACACTTGAAACCAACCGTGACTCTCTGACTTCAACAAAACTGCAGACAGTTTACTCCGTCCGCACGTGTGTGTGTGTGTGTGTGTGTGTGTGTGTGTGTGTGTGTGTGTGTGTGTGTGTGTGTGTGTGTGTGTGTGTGTGTGTGTGTGTGTGTGTGTGTGTGTGTGTTTGTGTCGATCGGAGCTCCACTCTGTGTCAATATGCAGAGAGGACAGATGAGTTTGCGCTTACGCGCTCAGACGCTTTTGGAACCGAAATTTGGCACCGGAAGATAAATAATTTTTCGATATTGGATAGGATTTTTTTCTGTGCCATAAAAGTATCGACGTTCGGTACCCAGCCCTACGAGAGCAAGAAAGTAAATACAGGAAGAAGGTACTGTGTTGACTAGAGCACATTTCTTGCATCTCCACGGTCGAACCAGCTCATTTCATTTAAATAATCCGACGTTGTTTCGCGAGCAACGTCAGCTACTACGTCTGCTCTGCCCACCGAGACTACGCTCTGCTCTGCCGGCGGCTGTCTCCAACCATACGCCGCCTTCACATTGCTACAGTAGATACGGCTACGAAACGACAGGAAGCCATTCATTTCCCATGGAGATTTGCAGACTGCATGCGAATGGGTCCGAACCGATGCGAACGAGTGTGGTGCGGTGCGGAACCCCCCCCCCCGGGATGCGTTTTAAAAAAGTTTAACGCGTACGACAGGCGACGGACGGTTCCTACCCGACAATCCAAACGGAAGGTAGCGTTGCCATTAGCCTGGGAAAACCCTGACCTTCCAGCAAATTCTAGATTTGCTCTGCAAGTCAGTCTGGCCAAGAGCCCATTCAAGCCCATTTCCAATTTTTTCCAAATCGAGGCCCCGATCACAACCGTTGAGCTTTACACGATGACGATAGTGCAGCAAGGGCGAGTAGCTTTTTGTTTACATTCAACATGACGGCCACCGAAGTGCAGCAACCCGTTGATGCCGTGGTCGCTGCTACGTCACCCGGATCGCTGATTGGTTGAAGGACTATCCAATTGCGCCCAGAGACATTTGAGCGGCGTCCGTTGGTGACGCCCCCTTTGGAAATGAGGTGTGAATGAAGCTTGCCCAGACCCACTCTCAGTTACAACTGAGAAGGGTCTGGTGTCAACCAGGCTAAGTTGCTATGGTACTGATAAACAAATCTGAATTCTTAACTTTTAATAAATTAAATAATGATTTCATAACAATATGTATATAATATGTATATGTAATCGATTCGTTTTGGAGTATGAGAAAAATCTTCTGTGCAGAAACCATGCATAGGATAGGATAGGTTGGTTAGCAACAGACATTGAACTATTGGCATTATACCGCTATATCACATTTAACCGACCTGACATGTCCAGGTCAGGTCAGCTTTTGGCGCGCACCCGAGTGCGATTGCTGCGTTCTCCCCTGCCTTAACAGATGCACCAGCGGGGCAAACAAACTCTAGTGTGATCCAAGCAAACTAAACCAGGCAGGTGTGAAAGCGCCTTTAGTTGCAGATCTAGTAAGTGGATTCCAGCTCATTTGGTATCCTATAAATGAATGTATTAATGAATTGATAATTTTTGAATGTGAGTGAATTCATGACCATAAGGCCTGTACTACGAAGCAGGATTTGGCGTTAGCGAGCTAACTTCAGGTTCAACCCAGGATTTTTTGTATCACGACGGTGGATTAGTTATCGGGTTCAATCGCCATGGTAACTTATGCTGGACGCCTAACCTGGTCGGGAGCAGGTTAAGTTGGAGATTAGAGATCAACCGGTGTAAAAGCACCGCATACTGACCAATCAATACTCGGTTGATAATGGCGTCACCGGAGCTCGGTGCAGAGAGAGAGAGAGAGAGAGAGAGAGAGAGAGAGAGAGAGAGGTGTGCGCTCATAAAAGTTAAAACATTTAGAGACCGACAACCCCGTTAACATTCCCTGATGGGTATTTTTATGAAATATATATATATATATTTTAATGGGAGGGAATTGCATATCGGCTATTTGTCGGCTTCTTGAGCCAATACGCACATCAGTTTGAATTATGTTTTTATATGTTTTATTTGCTCTCATGATCGCTTACCACTGCCAGGGTTGCAACTGAAATAATAGGCTAAAGCAGCGACAGTTTACAGGGCTCCCGACTAACTTTTTGCCTTGGTCGTACTGGTGCACCTAACTTTTTTTATTTAGGTGCACCAGCACAAAATTTAGGTGCACCCAAATTTTTCCTTGCGTCGGCATTAACGCCACAATTTCAAGGTCACCTTTTTAATCACACTCCATATACATTCATATATATATATATATATATATATATATATATATATATATATATATATATATATATATATATATATATATATATATAAGTCTTATAGCGGGTCCCCCCTTGCTGTCAAATGCCCCTCAGATGGCCAACACCTGTAATTTGGCCTTCTTCCCCTTTTGGCCTTGGCTAAACCAGCTTGCCACACTCCCTAGCATCAAAATTCTCCAAGCTGGGCCCCTCCACACTGATTCTTATCAGATCTTCCACTAGTCCAGGACTAAAAATCATATCTCTGTATTTTTCGGCTGAATGGCGATACACAATATATATCTATCTCTAATATATATTTTTTACAAAGTGGGCTAAATGTTCAGTTTTAAGTCAAAGCCACTTTTCACAAGCTCTTTTATTAAAACAGATTGTGATTAAAATAAAATGCAAAGGCAGGGTTTCCTTCCCAATTTGAAAATATACAGCTGCAACACATGTAAATTATCTGAAATAAATAGCCTGGGATATATAAAAAAATAAATAAATAAATAAATAAATATATATATATCTATCTCTGAGAAAACTCCTTCACTTGTTTTCAATAACAGACCCGGATAGCCCTGTAGCTCATATAGGGAGAGAGGGGGGAGTGTGATTGACTGAAGCGTATTCTACTCACAGAGTGACGGCTGACTCATTATGAACGGGTCCAGCACGGGTCGAATGCGGGTCAGCGGCGTTACACATGTCTTGTGTAAGGCTATGAAATGTCTGTATCGTCACTGCGCTGCATTTTTATGAACTATGATAATGTGGCCATGGGTCACATCTCTCGCCCAGGTCCAGCAGGCTCCGTCTCACACGCTATCACTCAACGAACTGAAGTTAGTTGCATTTAATAACTTCTTCTGTGTTTTTTTCGCCATGGCGGCCGCAATAACGGGGTTACCAGCGGAAACACTGGTACCAATACAGGTTTCCCTCTCATTCTTGATATACAGCTGTGTTAATAACAATTAATACTGTAGACGAATGTCAGCATGTGGACCGGCGGCGCTGTCTCTCCATGTTGCAGGTGAGCCGGCCCGTGTGTGAGTGAATGGGGGGGGGGGCTGCGCAGAGGAGAGATCCAAACACAGGCACGGCTTTACAGAAGGAATGGGTCATGTAACGTAACATTAAACCATATCCATATAAACGACATTGCTTCGTTCGTGGAGAGGCAGCGGATGTGAGGACGTTAGGTGCCCCGGTGCGACCTGGGAAAAATCTTAGTCGCACCCTTACAAATTTTGGTCGCATTTGCGACCTAATTGGTGGCACTCTAGAGCCCTGGTTTCTGGAGCAGCGACTGTATTGCGTTTTGCCTCCAAAACCGAGTCGGTGTCCTTCATATTTATGTAGAATTATAGTTCGCTCTTCTTATATCAAACATGCGGCTCTGGTAGATGTTTGCGATTGGTCGTGCTGTGCAAATGCCGCCTCTTCATGTGAACGCGCGCGCCGCTGGATTGGGAAACCCTGAGTTGACTGAACTAGTTGATAACCACCGTCGCGATAGCTACAGATAATGCGGGACCGTGGTTGTTAGGTTAGGTGAAGCCGGGTAACTGAAAGAGATCCAGGGCATGTTGTTCTTGCTTCGTAGTACAGGCCCTCTGTAAATTATTACGGAATTATTATTAGAATTTTTTTTTTAACTAAAATCTCACTTTAACAAATCTCCGCCCCAAGCAGAAAAACTCAATTCCGCTGATTTTCATTCAGGATCACCGTTACACTGTAAATAAAAAAAATGAATCTGCAGATTTCTTTGTGTAAGTAAAACGTATTTATATAGCGCTTCTCACAGATTAAAAAAACAAAACAAAAAAAACCTACAAAGTGCTTTACATTAAACATACAATATGATACAAATTGCATGTTCACTGTTCATGACACATCTACAATTTATGCAATAAATCATCATGAATCATGGATCAGTTAGCCTAAGCACGTTTTGCATCCTGATTAAAAAGTGTCACTATTCTTTATCAAGCAGTTCTAGGACTGGTTGTACTGCGTACGGTTTTTGGCCGCATTGCCTGAGTGCACAGTCTCTGGATTGTCCCCTTCTTCAGGCTAAGTCAGTGCACGCATGTATCCCAAATGACAACACACTTTCATCAGCCCATAACATCCAGCGGCTGCACTCCCGATCGTCTGCAAAGCAGGAAACTCACTGACAAATTTAGTACATTTTGCCACTCTAGAACGGATTTAGTAGAGCAGAGCAAAATCTCTTAGATGCTGTTTGGCTGCCTCCCAG
Organism: Perca flavescens; assembly: GCF_004354835.1. Taxonomy (NCBI): domain Eukaryota; kingdom Metazoa; phylum Chordata; class Actinopteri; order Perciformes; family Percidae; genus Perca; species Perca flavescens. The sequence goes on from NC_041334.1 coordinate 9,773,348, forward strand.
AGCTGTTTTTACTATAATCCTCTGGCGTCCCTGAATAGCACACAGCTCCTGTTTTTGTAAAAAAAGATTTCAGCAGCTATTTTATGTTCCTCCTACTAAGCATTCAAGCGCTGATGAAAATAAGGAAAGTAAGTACAACTTAGTTTAAAAAAAAAAACATAGGTAACCAGTACATAGGTAGATTTGTAGACTTTTGTTCCGTCCAGAGAAAGCTAGTCACCATCTTTAGATCTTCCTCAGCACTCCCCTTGCCTTTGGTATTTTGTCATGAAGGTACCACAGATTTCTTAAAGCCCATGTTGCAGGTTAACCACCACTGTTGATTAATAGGTACATATAGCACTCAATATATGTATATCATTGTTAAAAATGTCTCCAAATAGTGTTAAAGGCCAGTTTTTGTCAGGTTTTTGTCGTTTTTGGTATTAGTGTTTTTTTTCCCCCCCGCAATTCGGTGATGACGTAACGTTGGGGAGACGTGTATCAGCCTACTAGAACTATGGTGACTGACTGGGATGAGGAAGAGGGTTTTTTACTGTCCGTGAACAGCACCAAGTGAAAGTCAATGTTTTATTTATATCTAGTGACAGTGATCATGTCGTTAGTTCAGCTAAGTACCGGTAAACTTATCTAGATCTAGAAAATACAAGGCATCATGCTAGCTATGTGCTAACTTGCCAGTCCCACCTGTGAAATCCCCCGATGGTTGTAAACACATAGATATGATTGATATCATGATTAGATATCTCACGTTTTGATGGTAGCCTACTAGCTCCAGTAACAACATATTTTCCTGGTGTTTATTTATTACTTGGATTGGGATGCTGTTCAGCTTTTCACAAGTTTAGACAGCTAGCTAACGCTACGCCGACGTTTTGCTAACGTTAGCGCAACAGCGTTAGCATAGCCGGCTAGGTAAATATTACAGCTGCCTTCGGAGTTTCCTATATCTGCGTCCACATTGTCAACATAAGACTTGTGGCGTTAGTGCTCCTTTTGTACCATAACTTTATTGAATGACACGTTAAAACTTCGCTCCCACAAAATGTTTTTTGTTAGTTACACACAAAGGTAACTGGCTATAGTTAGCCTGTACGTATGCTAGCGGACATTAGCTAACGTTGCATAGCCAGCAAGCAGCTTCGGCGAGCTAACACATCCGTTGCCTGTCGTCTCCCCAACGTGACGTCATGCAATGCATTGTGGGGGAAAGGAGAAACCACTGTAAAAGAATACTACTTTTTCGTATTTTATTCCGTTTTGTGATATCCATTGTATTTGATGTTGTTGGGTAACAGTTTAAATGTTTATTACCAACAAGCAAATTGCAAAAAATCGTTAGAAAATAAACCCTGCAACATGGGCTTTAAAAAGAAATCAGAACGCATGATTCCTCATCCTGGCATCCCCCATCAGGGCAGACTCCAAAAATGTATCCAACTCAGACACAAACTTTGTTTAAATTTAGTCTCTCACCCTGACAGTCAGGATTATTAAGACTTTTTTTTTTTTTTTTTTATGTCGGATCCCATCAGAAAAAAGACCTATTTTAGGTCCTAACTTGTTTCCTATAGAAAAGTAATCTCAGTCTCTTGGTTCTGGTAAGCCTCCTCCTGCATCTCGGTGTACAGCTGGTCCATCCTCTGGAAGGCCAGGTACCCTTTTTTACCTGCAGATGGACATATAGAAAGTAAAATAAAAAATAAAAAAATGATGAAATACAAATGAATGAACTACTGAAAGAAAAAATAATTCATGTTTGTACCAAAAGAGAGGACAGTTTCTCTGGCAGCGCTGCATAGATCTTCATCCGCTGATCTCCACAAATCTGCTATGTGGTCCACACTCTCTGTCGCCTGGCGCACGCACACACACACACACACACACACACACACACACACACACACACACACACACACACACACACACACACACACACACGCTACAGTTAATAACGTACCAGAAAATTGTATTTCTGTGAGTGTTGCTGTTTTTGCTAAGAGTTTGTGTAATGTGTGTTGCTCACCTTGAGGCATTTAAGAGCCAGACAAGAGCCTTGTTGGATCTGAACATCAGTGCTTTTCAAACTCTCTGTGTAGTAAACTACCGCCTGGAGGAGAAGGAAATAACAGAGGAAATAAATGAGAAATGATTTGGTTTTTTAGTGTAGTTACCCCGTTTTTTTTTTTTTTTTTTGGGGGCTTTTCCGCCTTTATTTGATAGGACAGCTAGGTGAGAGAGGGGGGGAGACATGCAGGAAATCGTCACAGGTCGGATTGGAACCCTGGACCTCTGTGTCGAGGCATAAACCTCTCTAGTTTGTGGCTAGTGTTAGCGTTCTACCAATCAAAATTACGATTGTCAACATTATACCTGCTTAACTAGCCTAAGAAATCTAGACGCACCCTAGCGGCAGCAAATGTAATTTGAACATCATGATCTTGATGTGGGTCTGGCTCGTCAGGCTACTGCTTAACATCAGCATGTTAACATTTTCATTTTGAGCATGCAGCCAGCATTAGTATGTAGCTTAAACCATCACAAAGCATGACTGTCTTACTGCGTTCCGTTTACCTCGGAGGGCGGGAACTGGGAATGATGTCACACCCGAGTTGATCGTTCCAGAAAAATGTGGGTTGGGGGACTCTAGCCAGGTTAGCTATTGTTGGCAATACCAGTTGATAACAATGCATTATGTGGTGTTTTGCACGTGCAAACACCGTAGGAACGTGTCCACAGAAGATGGACAGTACTGTGTGTACGGCTGATTTAATGAGACACAAATAAGACAGAAGTGCTAAAAACAGTATATTCATACATCTGTCAACACTATTGAGGCTCAGAGTGAAGTGGATGTTGGGTTGTGAGGTTACCCCAACTTTCCGAGTGGGAAATCTGAGTTCAGGGGGCTTTCCAGTTGACATTTCCAACTTGGAACTTGGAAATTCCGACTTACCAGTTTATCTGGTAAGCAGCATTTCGGTGTAAGTAATGCTTAGGGGTGTGAATCATAAGTTTTATCACTATACAATATTATATTGATTCTTTGGACAACAATACGATACGATATTTGCTAATATTTTAAAGTCTGTGACGGTATGATTTCATTTCAAGAACCTGCGACCGATATGAGACAATATCATATGCCAATTTACCACAGTTACATTAAATAAACTTAAAAAAGAAACAAAATGATTTCAGTTTTATAACTGAGCTCCTCCAGGCATTTAAAAAAACAAACTTCTTTTTGATAAAAAGAATAAATATAAAGTGGGAATCTTACAGACGATGTATCGATATTTTCACTTTGCATGGATAATATTGGATCGTGGATCTTTGAATCGATATATCAAGTATAAAGTGTGATTTATGCTTCTGCGCTAAATCTACGCTGTAGCTACGTACGCAGGTATGTGGAGTTACGGACCCTACGCCGTAGCCTGACATGCACCTCTCAAAAAATGAAACTACACGTAGCGGCAACGCAGAAAACAACAAATGTGATTGGTCCATAGCGTTGCATCTCCCTCTACCTAGGCCATATTGACATTGAGGACACACGTCATGGTAGCTTGCTGTCACGTGACGATTTGGGAGGTGTGTGAGCCTGCCCACCATTTTGGGATCATACACTATTGGTTGACAGAGGCAACAGTGTAAAAGCGACACAGAGATGGAGCAGGAAAGACTGCTCGAGGAATTAGCACCACGGCGAATTAGCACCACGGCGAACGGTTGAGTTTAGGAAACGTGACACGCGGGGTTGGGTTTAGTAAAAGAAGAAGGCGACTGTTGACTCTAGGAAACGTGAAACGTGGGACACGATCCCCGCTCTCCTGGGTAAAAGTCCGGTGTTTGACCCATCCGCCACTCGCCCTTTCATACTCCTCGCTACGGCATAAATTGACACGCAATCGCAAGGCAATGTAAGTCAATAATGGAATACGAATTGGCGTGTCATACATACGGCATTTCGTGAGCTCAGTCGGGAATGTTTGCCGTACCTTGCTCCTGAAAGCCTTGCAGCCTGCAGCTCTGCTGAGACAGTTGGCCGCAGCTTTGCAGACTTTGTGGTTGGAGTCGAGCTGCAGGGCGGCCAGGGTCTGCAGCGTGCATCTCAGCGGGAGGAGCTCCGCCACGCACCGCCCCCTCATCTTATTTAAAGCCCGCCTCCTTTTGGGGCTCCTCAGGGCTGACAGGATGTACTCTGAAACAGATTAGAGACCACAATGAATGAATAGCGAATCACAAAGTTTGTTTAATAGCTGTACCGGCGCTTTCAATCAAAAATAATTTTTTATTTTTATTTTTTTTAAGGAGATGACATTTGCCCCATGGCCCACCACCTGTGGGAGGAACCGCTGGGGTCGGGTGCGCTGCCACATGGGTGGCAGTGAAGGTCAGGGGCCTCGACGGACCAGACCCGGGCAGCAGACGCTGGCTCTGGGGACGTGGCACGTCACCTCTCTGTGGGGGAAGGAGCCGGAACTGGTGCGGGAGGTGGAGCGCTACCAGTTAGATCTGGTGGGGCTTACCTCTACGCATAGTCTCGGTTCTGGAACCGTACTCTTGGATAGGGGTTGGACTCTTTTCTTCTCCGGAGTTGCCCAGGGTGTGAGGCGCCGGGCGGGTGTGGGGATACTCACAAGCCCCCGGCTGAGCGCCGCTATGTTGGAGTTTACCCCGGTGGATGCTCGCCTCCCTACGCCTGCGGGTTGTGGGGGGGAAAACTCTGACTGTTGTTTGTGCATATGCACCAAACAGGAGTTCGGAGTATTCGGCCTTCTTGGAGACCTTGACTGGAGTCCTGCATGGGGCTCCAGTGGGGGACTCCATTGTTCTGCTGGGGGACTTCAACGCGCACGTGGGAAATGATGGAGACACCTGGAGAGGCGTGATTGAGAGGAACGGCCTCCCTGATCTAAACCAGAGTGGTTGTTTGTTGTTGGACTTCTGTGCTAGTCATGGATTGTCTATAACGAACACCATGTTCGAACATTGGGATGCTCATAAGTGTACCTGGTACCAGAGCACCCTAGGCCGAAGGTCAATGATCGATTTTATAATCGTTTCATCTGATCTGAGGCCGTATGTTTTGGACACTCGGGTGAAGAGAGGGGCAGAGCTGTCAACCGATCACCATCTGGTGGTGAGTTGGGTCAGGGGTGGGGAAGACTCTGGACAGACCTGGTAAGCCCAAACGTGTAGTGCGGGTAAATTGGGAACGTCTGGAGGAGGCCCCTGTCCGACAGACTTTCAACTCGCACCTCCGGCGGAGCTTTTCGTGCATCCCTGTGGAGGCTGGGGGCATTGAACCCGAGTGGACAATGTTCAAAGTTTCCATTGCTGAAGCTGCGGCGAGGAGCTGTGGTCTTAGGGTCTTAGGTGCCTCAAGGGGCGGTAACCCACGAACACCGTGGTGGACACCGGTGGTCAGGGAAGCCGTCCGACTGAAGAAGGAGTCTTTCCGGGATATGTTATCCCAGAGGACTCCGGAGGCAGTTGCAGGGTACCAAAGGGCCCAAAGGGCTGCAGCCTCTGCCGTGAAAGAGGCAAAGCAGCGGGTGTGGGAGAAGTTTGGAGAAGGACTTTCGGTCGGCACCAAAGTGCTTCTGGAAAACTGTTCGCCATCTCAGGAGGGGGAAGCGGGGAACCATCCAAGCTGTGTACAGTAAGGATGGGACACTGTTGACCTCAACTGAGGAGGTAATAGGGCGGTGGAAGGAGCACTTTGAGGAACTCCTGAATCCGACTAATACGCCCTCTATGTTAGAGGCAGAGCTGGAGGATAACGGGGGATTGTCGTCGATTTCCCAGGCGGAAGTCACTGATGTAGTCAAACAACTCCACAGTGGCAAAGCCCCTGGGATTGATGAGATCCGTCCAGAAATGCTCAAGGCTCTGGGTGTGGAGGGGCTGTCCTGGTTGGCACGACTCTTCAACATTGCGTGGAAGTCTGGAACAGTGCCAAAGGAGTGGCAGACTGGGGTGGTGGTTCCCCTTTTTAAAAAGGGGGACCAGAGGGTGTGTGCCAATTACAGGGGTATCGCACTTCTCAGCCTCCCTGGTAAAGTCTACTCCAAGGTGCTGGAAAGGAGGGTTCGGCCGATAGTCGAACCTCGGGTTGAGGAGGAACAATGCGGATTCCGTCCTGGTCGTGGAACAACGGACCAGCTCTTCACTCTTGCAAGGATCCTGGAGGGAGCCTGGGAGTATGCCCAACCGGTCTACATGTGTTTTGTGGATTTGGAGAAGGCGTATGACCGGGTCCCCCGGGAGATACTGTGGGAGGTGCTGCGGGAGTATGGGGTGAGGGGGTCTCTACTCAGGGCCATCCAATCTCTGTACGACCAAAGTGAGAGCTGTGTCCGGGTTCTTGGCAGTAAGTCGGACTCGTTTCAGGTGAGGGTTGGCCTCCGCCAGGGCTGCGCTTTGTCACCAATCCTGTTTGTAATATTTATGGACAGGATATCGAGGCGTAGTCGGGGGAGGGGTTGCAGTTCGGTGGGCTGGGGGATCTCATTGCTGCTCTTTGCAGATGATGTGGTCCTGATGGCATCATCAGCTTGTGACCTTCAGCACTCACTGGATCGGTTCGCAGCCGAGTGTGAAGCGGTTGGGATGAGGATCAGCACCTCTAAATCGGAGGCCATGGTTCTCAGCAGGAAACCGATGGAATGCCTTCTCCAGGTAGGGAATGAGTCCTTACCCCAAGTGAAGGAGTTCAAGTACCTTGGGGTTTTGTTCGCGAGTGAGGGGACAATGGAGCGGGAGATTGGTTGGAGAATCGGCGCAGCGGGTGCGGTATTACATTAATCTATCGCACCGTTGTGACGAAAAGAGAGCTGAGCCAGAAGGCAAAGCTCTCGATCTACCGGTCAGTTTTCATTCCTACCCTCACCTATGGTCATGAAGGCTGGGTCATGACCGAAAGAACGAGATCCAGGGTACAAGCGTCCGAAATGGGTTTCCTCAGGAGGGTGGCTGGCGTCTCCCTTAGAGATAGGGTGAGAAGCTCAGTCATCCGTGAGGAGCTCGGAGTAGAGCCGCTGCTCCTTGGCGTCGAAAGGAGCCAGTTGAGGTGGTTCGGGCATCTGGTAAGGATGCCCCCTGGGCGCCTCCCTAGGGAGGTGTTCCAGGCACGTCCAGCTGGGAGGAGGCCTCGGGTAAAGACCCAGGACTAGGTGGAGGGATTATATCTCCAACCTGGCCTGGGAACGCCTCGGGATCCCCCAGTCGGAGCTGGTTAATGTTGCTCGGGAAAGGGAAGTTCGGGGTCCCTTGCTGGAGCTGCTCCCCCCGCGACCCGACACCAGATAAGCGGACGAAGATGGATGGATGGACATTTGCCCAGTTTCAAATTTCCATTTTGTTTTGAGCACTTTGAGGACGACTCGTCAGTGAGTGCTCAAAAGCTGAGGTTTGGAGTTTATTCTTGATGTTGGAAACAGGTCAAGGTTTAGGAATTGCATATCTTTTTACTTTTGTGAGCTTTTCTTTTTATATCAAATCAAACACGTCAGAACAGGCTTGTTTTAAGTTTTATTTAACATAAGACAACTAAAAATCCTCACAAATGCAATTGCGTTAAAATAAATACTAAGGGTAAACTGTTACTCTGACTTAATCATTCACATTAACATTTCTACTCACACTTATTTTGCCGAGGAAGAATTCTGGCTGTGCAGCCTATTAACAGCTTTTATACGTTTTTTTTTAATGTACTAGGACTTTTATTTATTTTTTTTACATCTCAGAAAAGCAAATTAAATCGGATCTAATCTGTCTGGCATTCTTTGTCTTACCAGGGCTGTAAACTCCACCTGCCTGGTGTTTAAAGTGAGTTAAAACAAATGCCAAGATTAATTTCAGACTTTATTTGTTCCAGATTGAATTAAGCACAAAAACACAATGTTTTAGCAGTTGTATGTGTGTTGTGCTGTGCAAACCAAATTTAGCTATTTAATAAACAGCAGACATTAACATACTGGAGCCACATGAAGGAGAGGGGAGGTGGAGGAGGAAGGAAGGAAGGATGTGTTTATGTGTGTTCATGTCTAATGAATGATGATGTGATTGTTGAAACGTTATTGATCCTTTAAAGGAGAGCGTGTGCGGCAACACACACACACACACACACACACACAAACGGATACACGGCCAGTTTGTTTGGTGAGACCGTTCTTTTGGCAGTAATGTTGACAGGTGGTCCAGATGCCTTGAGCAAGCTGGATTTTCTGGAACGTTCTCAAGCTTTCTAGTAGAACTATAAAGGCATACCACCATTCTTCGAATACAAAACAGATACCGGCAGGGACACACACACACACACACACACACACAGGTTTGTGGCACTATTTTTGTGGGGACCCGTCATTGACATAATGCATTCCCTAGCCCCTTACCTTAACCAGCACAACTAAATGATGGGAGAATTTTGATGCTAGGGAGTGTGGTAAGCTGGTTTAGCCAAGGCCAAAAGGGGAAGAAGGCCAAATTAGAGGTGTTGGCCATCTGAGGGGCATTTGACAGCAAGGGGGGGACCCACTATAAGACTTTGAGTACAGTATTGTGCTTCAAATTAAAGATTTTTTTATCAACTCCTTATTCTTGTTTAAAATAATTGACATAATCATATATATATATATATATGAATATATATGGAGTGTGATTAAAAAGGTGACCTTAAAATTGTGGCGTTAATGCCAACGCAAGGAAAAATTTGGGTGCACCTAAATTTTGTGCTGGTGCACCTAAATAAAAAAAGTTAGGCGTACCAGTGCGACCAAGGCAAAAAGTTAGTCGGGAGCCCTGTACATGAACACACTGTTCTCTAACAACATTAGAAAAGTTTGGGTTATTTTACATTAGTATTTCTTTTTTTTTTCTCTGCGCTTTTGTAACTTATTACTTTGAAGTGAGTGGGGCCGGTCTGGGAAAAAAAAGAAGTGATGTTGTATACTGCAGTGCCTGAATTGGCCCCCAAAAAAGGTCTTGGATATATTTATATTTATTTATACGCGTGTCTTAGTGAAAATTACTTGAAATGTGTTTTTGTATGCATTTCATTAAATACATTCAGGGCTTGACATTAACCGTTTTGCTCACTATTTTTTTTTTTTTTTCTTCCAAAGTTAGCCACGCAGCATTTTCACTAGCCACTATTTTGTGGGAAATTACATTATTATTATTATTATTATCATTATTATTATAATAGTTTTATTTGATTTAAAGTTGACTGTGGTGTGCCACAAGTTACTTGAAGAACTAGAATTAGAATCACAACCTTTTTTTAATGTAAATGACCACAATACTACATAAAATGTGGGCTCTAACACTACAGTGATGAAATATTCAGCTGTGATAATGTATGTAAAGCTCCTTTTGTATGAAAACATGCAAGTGATTAAGACACAGACATTAAAAGAGTAGGCCTAACTCTTATTGCATAAGTGGTGCAGGGGTGGAGAAGATTAATTGAAAGAGGTTTGGAGTGCGCTCGTGTGTCACTCAAGCAGTCGGCGTCTGGCTACCACCCCCGGTGACAAGAGGCAGAAGTCTGTTGTCCTGCTGCGCGCAATCTTTACTTCTTTTACAAGCCTCTTGTCAAAATGTTTTTTCTGGCACAAACGCAACCCTTGCCTCAGCTGAATTCGCCATATAACGCCGCAGCTTTCAGCTGGTCTGGTGTGCAGAATTAGGTGATAATGCCGTGGGCTGCACATTGGATCCCAGGTGGTCCTGTGTAGGGCGCTGGCATAGTAGCGTATTCCAGCGATCAGGGTTACAATAATATGTTTATCCACTGCTATGTTACCAAGGACTTTGTCAGCTCTGTTTCTCAGCGTTAAGCTGCTATGTGAGAGACGCAGTTACGCAGCTGTTAAGGGGTGCGTACATACTCACCACCAGAGGTGGCGGTACTCTGTAAGAAGTAACGGTACTCATGTAGACAAAAACCCAGAAGTGCCGGTACTCCGTACCTGTGAGCTCTGGCTAGTGTTAATTTTGTCACCTATTTTTAATTTAGTCTTGTGCCAAATGTCCTTGTTAGTTTTAGTCATGTTTAGTCATTCACATATCTTTTTTTTGTTAGTCAAGTTTTAATCAAGCTTTAGTCGACTAAAAGTCTCTTCCTTTTAGTCTAGTTTTAGTCAAAAAAGAACTCCATCTTAGTCAAGTTTTAGTCTTTTTTTTTTTTTTTTAAATAAATTATTTCTGAGATTATTTCTGATAACCATTTCAGTCAAATAGTTCTATAAAAATAAATTATATAAAGTTATATAAATATCAAGCCTCTTCCTTCTTTCACCAGTAAATTCCTGTTAAACGACAAAAACAACCACTGAATGGGAAAAGGGTATTTTGCAATAACATTAAACGTAGCACAAGGCTGGCGAGGCGAGTTTGAAGTGAACGCAACATTGTTGTGTGTTTTTCAGACAACGGCAGCAGCAGACTGTTGTACGTCCCCCTGTTGGAATCCTCTCCAGTGAAATATAGACAAACTTTTACACCGTTTAGCTGTTAGCATTTTAACCGTGTTTACTCCAGCTGCTAGCTAACGGTAGGCTAACGTTACCTGCTATCAGGTGTAGTGTTAACTAGCGTCCCGTGCAGCGATGTTTTGGTTCCCTCTAACGTCCGTTTAGGAGCATCAGAGAGAAGCGCAGGCATTTAAGTAGCACTGAAATCCACGTTGCTATTCGGTTTCGAGTATTCTCTTCCTCTACTTTGCAGAATATGCAGGTCATTAACTGCATATGGACTGGAGGGGTGGTCAAAGGTGCTTGCAACTGATGGTTTCGAGTGGGGTTTAAAGATCCAATTTTTTAATTTGTCAAGGCGTAAAATTTTTTTATTGGATATTGGAACCAATTTTTCAGTGTTTCCAAATGTCCGTTTGTGCTTAGAAAATTGAACTGATAAACTGACCTCCTAGTAGGGCTGGGCGATATGGAGAAAATCAAATATCACGATATTTTTGACTAAATACCTGGATATCGATACCGCAACAATATTGTAGTGTTGACTATTGGTGCTTTCACAAAATATTTACACAATGAGATCTTTGATAAATAATCATCAGGAATGTGGATATAATGACTTAGTGGGTAAAGGCAAATAATAGAACAGTTACAACAGTCTGGTAAGTTCAGAAAATGACATAGCCTAACTTTACTGTACTGCAGCCTTTAAAACCAGGAAAAGACACCACTTATGCCATATTACGATATAACGATATCCAAAATCTAAGACGATATCTAGTCTCATATCACGATATAATATCGATATATTGCCCAGCTCTACCTCCTAGCATTTAAAATGAAAAAACAAAAACAAAAATCCACAAAAGAAATAGTTCCAGTGAAGCGAAGAGCTGTATGATGGTTTAAAACAAATTTCTTCAGATATATATCTATGTAGAAGTTGAAAAACGACAGATATACCTTCTTTGGAGAGGCGTGAGATGTGTTCTCCCAGCTCCCGGATGCTCCAGCGATTCAGATACACTGACAGCTGGAAGAGGGTGACTCTCTCTGGGCTACAGACGGGCCGAAGGCTGGGCACCATCCGACAGGCCGTCTGGACCTGCTGCAGGAGCTGAGAAAACACTGCAGAGGAGGGACAAAGAGAGTGTTTCAGCGCAGTCAGCAGGTGAAAACACTGCTTGTGACTGAGGCAGTCAGTGCAGAGTTTTATCAGTGTGCAGGAGCAAACATCCATTACTGCCTCAGCACTGCCTTTAGTATTCCGAATTTTCTGAAATAGTATTTCCTCTCTCGGCACATGGGAGACTCTCGACTTAAAACCTCAGTAAAACTGTACTGCAAAGCTTATCACGAAATAAGCATAGTTAATTCAACAATATGTGTAGGAAAGGTGGTGTGAAGTGCGTAGGTGGTAGAGTACCTTTTTCTGACTGGCCGGGCTGCTTGGCCTTCACCTTGTGGGTGTAACGTTTCTTTAACGTCCTAAAGAAACTGTCGGAGAGGCCACAGAAAGGAGAGCTGCTGTCGTTCATACACTCCTCCCAGAACAACAGCACATCCCTCGTTCTCTGGGCCTTAGGGAGGACTGAAGGTGAAGAGAGGAGGACGAAGAGGAGAATGAAATTGTTATGTTGACCTTTTTATTTACCCATGCGTGAGAACCAGAACAAGAGCGTACACGTACCGAACATGGTAGTTCTTCATACCTACATGTACAGTACATCAAAGATTTGGGTTAAGGTTTAACCCAAATAGAGCTCAACAGTGTGGTTCCCGAAAGTTAAAATCCCATTCATTTTCTCCATCAGGAGTTTGATTATCAGCCATAATGCCTAAACCGCCCAAGGTAGACTTATTACGCGCTATGAGATTGTGAAACGAAATCAACAGGTTTTATTCGTGATCTTCTGGAGAAATACTACACTACCCACAATAATAAGTGTTAGAGCAACGTCTCTGATTGGTGGAGCTTGCTGTAACCATGGAAATGTTTGCAGCGCCCGCGAAAAGCTAGTGAGCTGCTGCCATTGAAGTCTATGATCGTTTCTGTACACAGTCTTGTACCTTTTTGCCTTTTTTTTTTTTTCAATTTTAAAAATTGATTTTTGTGCCGAATATTTTTTTTTTTACGTTTTTATGGTCAAGATTCATGTGGTAGCTGGTCGGCTTGGTTCCATCCAGGCTTAACATTTCCCAACGTCAACGGATGGGGAAATTCACTTCCGGAACCAGAGACGTTCAAAAAGTGGGCGGTCACTGTTGAGCTCTGTAAGCTGTTGTAAATGATTTCATGCTTAATTATGTGTTAATTGTAGACTGTGTCATTCTCTAAAAGACTGACAGATCTTCTACTAACTGTCTCTAGCAGATAGGCTGTCGTTCCTTTCCAGCAGCAGACAGCTGATTCGGTCAAGGACTTCAGCTTGGAGAGCCAATTCCTCCAGCAGGTCCCTCCTCGATGGGCTGAAGTCGGTTGTTCTTATCATCTGAGGAAACGCGTATTTGTTAGATTTCGACAAGCGATTTTTGAGGGTGGAGAGAGACAAGGAGCAGCAAGACACAAAAGATGTAAACACTGATCCAAAAAACCTGATTAATGTGGACATAGCTCATAGAAACATACTGTACCTGGAGCAGGATGCAACAAATATCCAGGTGAGTCTCAAGAGCCTGGTCAACACCCCAATTCCCAGAAGTCAGGGGGGTTACAACCAACTCCTCCTCTGAAGTTGATTGGCTGATTTGGGAGAGGAGGCCGAGACTCTTTACGGTGCTCTGCTGCAAAGAACTGATGCTAATGGATGAAGACGAAAAGGAGAGGTGAGTTTCACATTGAATCACCGTGTATTGATAGCTGGACAATATATCGATATTATATCGATATACAGTATGAGACTAGATATCGTCTTACATTTTGGATATCGTATTATGGCATAAGTGTTGTCTTTTCCTGGTTTTACAGGCTGCATTACAGTACTTACCACTATTATTTGCCTATACCCACTTAGTCATTATATCCACATTACTGATGATTATGTATCTGAAATCCCATTGTGTAAATATTTTGTTAAAGCACCAATAGTCAACACTACAATATCGATGTCGAGGTATTTGATCAAGAATACCATGATATTTGATTTTCTCCATATGGCCCAGCCCTAGTATTGATTATTTTCTTTTGTTTAGCTTTTAACTCACCCACTGTCTTTGAGTCTCAGGCTGCCCAAACAGGAAGTGTCATCATCTGCAGTGAAGTCATGAGAGAGGAAGTCAAAGCTGCCCAGTACTTCCTCCACAGCCAGAGTCTCCTCTGATGATGAGCTTCTCAGCAGGGAAAGGTCGTTCTGTGAGTGAAGACGTGCACATATACCTATAAATAAAAATGGCACAAGAACCATGCGTATGCGTAGGAATGCACACGGGTACCTTCAGTATGGTTGCCAGGTGCAGTATTTGGTGGTCCAGGGCTCTCAGCTCCTTCTCAGAGCAGCTCTGGTTCTGTAAGCTCTTCTCCAGCTCTGCGATCAGGACTCCCAGCCTGACGGCCTGGGCCCTACGCTGGGCACTGCTCACCCCGGGCCTCCCTGGGGTCGGAGCAGCAGTGGCGGGTGAGGAAGGGGTTGCATCTGGAGGCTGAGTAGGGGGTGCGGGCGAGGCCAGGGCAGAATATGACAGACGTTCTGGGGAGTCCTGGAACAAACGTGGGAAAGACTGAGTTCAAGTGGAATCCAGATACTAGAAATACCCTAAAAATGCAAGATTATTAGATATTGTTAGACCAACAAAATAATGGTATCTAATGGTATGTTATTAGCCAATAAAAAGCTAAATAAGTGAAAGTCGTCACAACATAGGCCACCAAAACACCTGTCAAAGTAATGTGAATGCACCACGAATAACTAAAAGCACACAGGACAGGAAAAGTAGTCTGGGCGCAGAGATGTGATGATCCCAATCAGCAACTTCTGTGCCTGAAAAGTGAAGCCAATGCTGAGGTGCCTTAAACCTGCATTCTATCTAATTTCCAGCAGGGGGCGACGCCACTGGCTCCGAAAAGTAGTCTGTTTCTATAGAAGTCTGTGGGGAATTGAGCCTACTTCTCCCTTGATTTATAAACATTTTCTGTGAGTTTATGCTCTCAATCACTAGTTCAAGTCTTGTTCAATACAGCATGATGTTCATTTTTTGTAAATTATGGTCCCATGACATGGTGCTCTTTGGATGCTTTTATATAGGCCTTAGTGGTCCCCTAATACTGTATCTGAAGTCTCTTTTATATAGGCCTTAGTGGTCCCCTAATACTGTATCTGAAGTCTCTTTTATATAGACCTTAGTGGTCCCCTAATACTGTATCTGAAGTCTCTTTTATATAGGCCTTAGTGGTCCATTAATACTGTATCTGAAGTCTCTTTTATATAGACCTTAGTGGTCCCCTAATACTGTATCTGAAGTCTCTTTTATATAGACCTTAGTGATCCCCTAATACTGTATCTGAAGTCTCTTTCCTGAAATTCAGACTTGGTGCAGAACTACAGCCACTAGAGCCAGTCCCACAATGAGCTTTCCTTAGGATGTGCCATTTCTGTGTCTGTAGCTATGGTGGAGGGTGGGGGTGTGGCCTTGACCAACTGCCACTTTGCTTGTTTGAAAGTCATGATGTCTCTCTCTCTCTCTCATGGGCGGGCCAAATTCTCTGGGTGGGCAAAGCAGAGAAAGGGGAGGTAACCTTGCTCCTTATGACCTCATAAGGAGAAGATTCCAGATCGGTCCATCTGAGCTTTCATTTTCTCAAAGGCAGAGCAGGATACCCAGGGCTCGGTTTACACCTATCGCCATTTTTAGCCACTGGGGGACCATAGGCAGGCTGGGGGAACTCGTATTAATGTTAAAAAACCTCATAAAGGGACATTTTCATGCTATGGGACCTTTTTAAAATTAACAAAGCAGGGCATGCTTTAGAAGCATGGCTACAAGCTGACCTGTCAATCATGATAGGCTTAGCAATGCTAATCATTGCCCTGAGTACATTAACAAAAAAGCCGTGCACTTGTTTTTGTGTGTTGTCCGCGCTAATGCTAGCTTTAACTGGTAACTTAAGAGAAGGTCTACCGATTTTCAACCAGCTCTACGTACTGCCGTACATGCAGATGAACAGCTCCAGTACCCGGAGGCCCGAGTATACCCGCCAGTAAAACTTTCCCTCTTTGGCATTTGGCTTTGCGCAGCACTGTTAAACCGTACACAACTCTGGTTTAGGCGCCAGCTCCACCCTTTTGTCCAAATATGGTCAATTCTGGCACCAAGATGTTGACAGCCAACATGCAAACTAGCTTCAAAACTGCAGTCCACAAACCAATGAGTGACGCCACTGATGCCATGTGCGTTATTATTTACAGTCTATGTATGGTCAGAGCCTGTCTATGGAGAGCCTGTTCACTCCCTGTCTCACTCCCTATTAGCCCCATTGTACCAAACCGGAATTTTCCCGAGAGTGGAAGTTCTCCCCTTATTAGACATTCTCTGGTGTGGTCCTGGCAGCAAATGATGATGAGATGAAATTGCTGCTTTTCTGAAGAGCTAAAGGGCATCAAGACACCACCCGAGAGTGGGTTTAGAAACCTAGAAAACAGTGGTGCCGCTGGTTTGTTGCCCTCTCTTGTCACTTCAATTTTATTTATAGTATCAAATCATAACAAGAGTTATCTCAAGACACTTCACAGTCTAGACCACACTATAATTTACAAAGACCCAACAATTAACAGTAATTCCCCAAAGAGCAAGCATTCAGTGCGACAGCGGCGAGGAAAAACTCCCTTTTAGGGAGAAACCTGGGACAG
The DNA here is from genome assembly GCF_004354835.1 of Perca flavescens. Classification (NCBI taxonomy): domain Eukaryota; kingdom Metazoa; phylum Chordata; class Actinopteri; order Perciformes; family Percidae; genus Perca; species Perca flavescens. Next base: position 9,789,678 of record NC_041334.1, read on the forward strand.
ACCCAGGCTCTTGGTAGGCGGTGTCTGACGGTGCCGGTTGGGGGGGTGATGAACAGCGACAATAATAGTCACAATAAAAGATAATGGAACTATGACTAGAAATAGTAGTTGTAGTAGATGATGGTGTAGCGGGGGACTGCAGGGCATAGCAGTACGTTGCTACACCATCATCTACTACAAGGGCCCTTTAATGGGACAGATAACTGCTCACACATCAGGGCTTCAGCCTGTACCAGTGGTTGAAGTTTCTCGAGCTCTTTTTATTTGCAGCAGGGTTTTTAATGCAGTAGTTGAATTCAGCTAAATGTTTGACGATTCTAGTGAAGGCCGCAGGTGTGTTCTTTACCTGCACACTGCCATCTTCCGGTCCGAGCGCTGCACTGTGCGCTTCAGGGTCGGCTTCTCCAGCTGTGTTCTTCCTCAGGATGTCAGGAGTGCTGAACGCGTGTTAAAGAAAGATCATCTTTATTCGTTTGCAGTATCATTATAAAGTCGTAGTATTGTTAGAAGATGTAGCACGATGATCAGGGCCACACAGAATCTACGCACGCAGAATTCGGCAAAATGTTGCACAGAATTTTCCGCAGACTTTGAAAATTAAAATAGTCCTCAGAAACACAGAAAAAAAATCTGCAGATTCAATTTGGGTGTGATGATGATATAGAAGGTAGACAAAATATTTGACATGGTTTTAACAGGACAACGACATGACCTTTGCTCTTGAGTTCATCCCCACCTCTGTAGAGCCAGCTGGGAACTTGGTTTACCCTCTGCTGGTGTAGAGCGAGTATGTAACACACTTCCCCACTCCTCCTCTCCGTCCTCGTCATCCATCCTCTTCCTCCTCTCCCTCTCATCTGTAGAGATCTCCAGGGACCCTTCCTCCCCGAGGGACAGCTGAGTCTGGCTTCCTCCCAGACTGGTGCCCTGGCTGTGGCTGGAGGGGTAGCTGTGAGTACGTGTCAGACTGTGCAGGAATAGATTTTCATATGAATCATTAAAAAAAACAAGTACGTCTAAGGTGACATCTTTCTAATGAATGTATGTTTGTTTGAATCATTGTTATACTATAGTTGTTTAGTTATTTTTGTGGAGGATCGGGACCCTCCCATAGGGGTCCTAAGATGATTAAAGGGATGGAAGACAACAATCTTTCTATTTTTTGTCTTATGAAATATTGGATATTTTCACCTCTTCAGGCCTCTAAAAACACCTTCAAATCAAACAAATCTAAGAATAAAAAATGACCCACATTGAAAAAGTTTTTCTTATTGGGTAACAAAGAAAAGTTTGGGAAGTAGGAAGACATTTACTATTATTATTATTATTACTACTACGGTCAAGTCCCATGAAAACAATGAATTCAGTACTAACAAGAATTGTCTCTGTAGCCACTGTCTATTGCCCCCTTGGGATTGAAAGCGATTACCATGCAATAACACAAGCGTTATCTTTTAATGCTTACATACCTGTAGGGCCTTAGCGGACTGTGGTTTGAGGTGATGGCGGTGTGGGACGGGTTGGACAGGTAGCTGAGCAGGGACACGCCGCCTCTGTCATGTCGACTTTTAGACACCAGCGACGGGAGGGAACCCTCTGGATCCTGCAGCTCACGCATCATCGACTGGAGAGGACAGGAGCAGCATATCACTGTAAGCCTCGCGCTTTCAACTTTAAAGCCACTTTAGGCTTGACTAATGTCTATTAAAAAATGTTCACAGTTTCTTTCTAGATGGAAAGAGTCAGGGAACAGGTAGTCTATATTAGAGGGTGACACGGGAATCGAGCGTCGCTCCCATCCCATCCAGAGCCCACGAAAATACTCCCGTCACATCCCGATCACGGGACTGCCCCCTCATGTTGTCTAAAGCTATCAGACTCTGTTTCCCCCCTGTAGCATGTTTGGTTAATCACGGTCAAATCACTGAGGTTGCCTCCGAAATTTAGGCTACACTATACTCTAGGCTCATAATCGATTATTTCTGTTTACAATTTAATGTAGGCCTAACAACATTTCTGTTTACATATTCTGTTATGTTTTGCACATTCAGGTGCACTCAGTGCCATGTGCTCAGTGCTGTAGTTTTATCTATCCAATTTATTCAGTATTAGAGCACTGCAGAATGTTTTGTTTTTGAAGCTTGAAAAGCTATGAATTAAATATCCTACATGGCTTTAATAGAAAAATGTATTTGACGCATCGTGATGCATCGAGCTGTTGAATCGTTGACATGATAATCGTAATCGAATCGGGAGATCAGTGAAGATTCACACCTCCACTATACACGCATTACCTGCAGGCCTAGGCGATTTCATTACGTAATTCCTAACGGAGATCTTCTCACACTCAAACACACACATTTATCGATTTAGGGTAGGTTAGAAGAATTGCTGCCTTCCGCATACTAAGTAGGTTAGGAACGCCTCGCAATCTTTGGGCGCACTCACCGCATCGCATTTAAATTGAAGCTCCGTCCCGCTCCCGTTGATTACTATGCTCTATTCCGTCCCTATCACGTTACCAACAGTGAAATTGAGTCCCGAAAAATTGTCACCCTCTAGTCTATATCAATGACGATTAATTTAGGGGATTGTTCCGGTGCCGCCGGAAGATTCGCCGGATGTCTCTCATTTTTGCCATTTTTTTCCTCTTCTTTGTGATGGCGTTCTAAACTGCGGTGGATTTCTGAGGACTACGGTTAACTGCTCCTCAGATCTCTGCGGGGTAAATCCAGACAGCTAGCTAGACTATCTGTCCTATCTTAGTTTTCTCTCGCACGACTAAAACAACCTTAGAACGAGCACAAAAACAAGGTCCTTCCCGAGGCTATTTTGCGGTGGCACCAAGGCAGACGATTGTGATTGTGTTTAAATGCATTCTTTCTTCCATCTCAGAATGCTGTGTCGACTAGCCAGACTGTGGAGGAAGGTCTGGCAATGTGAGACTAGGGAACAGGTAACGTAATAAAAAATGGTGTCGTTTTAACTTTAAATTAGCCGCCAATAACAAAAAAGAAATAGAAGTTCAATTGGAGTTAGGCATGTTGTGGTTGTAACTGATGTCAGGCTCAGAGACTTACAGTGTGTGAGCGCGTCTGTGTACTCACTATAAAGTATTTCTCTGTGAAGGAGGGGGTGCTCGGTGCCGTCCAGCTGTAAACTGAACTCTTCCTGCTGGACACCGACTGCCTGCTGACAGACAGCGGCCTCACCTTCTCCGTGCTGTCAAACGGACTGCAGGTGCAAATACACACAAAAACACACACAGAAGATATAAATGTACATTACAAGCAAACATGCTGA